>NW_027397085.1:12932154-12969601 GCF_003265705.2 Callorhinus ursinus | reverse complement strand
TCAGATTCACTTCTCCGCACGCCCTACCTTCCAGTAAGTGGTCGCTTCTCTGTTCAGAGAGTTGTTGCTACTCTCCTGTTCGATCTCCTGTTGAGTTCATAGGTGTTCAGAATGGTTTGATCCCTATTCAGCTGAATTCCTGAGACCAGACGAAATCTAGGTCTCCTACTCCTCTGCCATCTTGCTCCGCCTCCTATCCCTATTTGTTAAGGATCTTATTTTCAGAAAACAAAACTCCATTCTCCATCATTTCATTGGAAAACAAACCTTTTTGAAAGAGTACTAGGTAGCTTGTAGATTTTGCCGAAGGGCCAGAGAACCAAGCTTAGTGCTCCTGCCAAGAGGAACAGGACCAAAAAATGTCCAGCCCCCAGGACTCCTAATAGAGGAAATCTCCTGCTACTGTTGGAACCACTCTTCACAAGGGAGCTGAAACGCTAGGGACTGACCACAGAACCCTGTGGATATTAAACTGCCAAAGAACCAGATGTCACTAACCTCACCAACCAAACTGAGCTAGAGTACATGGCCTCCTGCCCTGATCACTGTCAGCCCTCTATCACTCAAAAATCTGTTTCATTGAACCAGGACCAATGAGGCAATCTTGCTATAAGGGAGTCTGGAACACAGACTTGCAGCCTCCATCAGAAAGGAAAAACTGGACTATTGATTTTACAGCATCTTTTTGAAATTTTATAGATGAGTGTTGCTAGAATACAGATACAAGTTTTAAATATCGAACTTTCAGAAATCTTATTGAATGTTTTTATTAGGGCTGCTTGCAGACAGTCTTGCAATTTCCCACTAGACAATCTTATAAAGCAAATTAGAGGTATTTTTCCTTCCTTTTTAGGGCTTTTGTATAATATATATATATATGTTTATATTTTAATTCCCGCCTCAATTTTAACAAGACCTGGCAGTTCAACACGAAATACAAGTACTGCTAGTTTTGTTTTGCTTCAGAACTTATAGAGAACCCGTCTGTTTCTCTAGTACAGATGAGACTGTAGAATTGTCTACTCTTTGCTAACAGTTTTAACTAGGGAGGACTTAAAATTCACGTAATGCTTTTAATGCCACCATTTAGATAATCACATGGTTTCTCTTCGAGTATTTATTCTGTCATCCAAACCAAGACATTTTGACAGTGAAAGAAGGTAGTATTGGTGACTGTGTCAGAGCAATGTGAATAAAATCGTTTTCCCCGGCAAAGTGGGGCTCAAGTCCACCATAATTCTCCCGCTTCTTCGTGAATTAATGGAGCAAATTACGTTAAAAGGTTTTTATTATAGAAGCATCATTGGAATAACATCTAGATAGCACAGGACTTTTTTGTTTAGTTTGTTAATCCTTTCTAGGGTTTTTGCTTTATAAGTGCAAAATAAGCACAAAAATAACTAATTTTGTAAATGAAAAAAATAACTTTTTTTCTCCTCTTATCCTTGATTGGTATTGGCCTCCAAAGTACAGAAGCAATACTGATTGGGTAAGTTATTTTTCCGTTTCATCAGGTATCACATGGATTACTGGTTTACTTAAAGGTTGCAAAAACTCCTTGTACAAATGGATTTGCAATTTTGGAAATGTGTGTGTTCACTTTTTAGTTTTATGCTTAAATTTTCAAATTAACATAAGCTTTTGCTTTCCCATGATAACCATGTTCACGTTTTTAGTTTTGATGCCTGGGCTCGCTACTTCCTCATCTTTGAGTATGGGTAAGTACCGTGGCTTTTACTGGCCAATGTAAGGCAACCTCAAGTGATTCTTTGATGTGATGTGGGACAACTTAACTGGCATCCATCACTCTGTTGCTACCACCACCACCCTTTTGCCTCAAATCCGATTAGTTTCTTAGAGGAAAAAACATTAGGCCTATTTTTCAGGTCTCTGAAGTCTGATTTATGAATGTGGATTCACAGACTATTGCACAGAGTCAGCAAATGATCCCAGAGAAATGTTAGCTACGAAGTATCAGGACATGCCTTAGCCTTTCTCTTCTGGAATTTTGGTTTCTCTAGTTATTATTTCATTACCTCTCTGATGCCTTCAAATAGGTAAATTTGTCATTTTATCTGGTGGTTCTTATTGCTCTCATGGGAACAACCATCTGCCACATGTTAATCCCTCCTTCCCAAAGGGGATAAATCCTCATCTCTTTTCCTTGATCTTTCTTTCAGGGTCAAATTTTATTTTTTACTTTCCTTCCCATTTCAAGAGTTCATCTAATATCTAGTGATTATTTTTCTTCATCTACATTTGAAAAGTTCTAGCAGCAACTTATGTATCATCTATTGGTAAACTTAATTTCCAGATGAGCAGATCGGTGCTGATAATATAGGACCTCCATTCACCTATTTCAGAATATAGAGAGCTTTACCTTGGGGCACCGCCTCTCAAAGTAAGGATCCTGTTTTCATCTTTGGTTTGGTCTTAATCGTGTGTTCTATTTCCCAACTGAAAAGTCTTCTTTCCCTTCTCCTGCACCCAAGTTCAGTGAACAGCCATTCCAGATGTGCCACAGCAAGGCAAAGTGAGAAGGACCTCCTCTTGTCTCTACTTCTCCCTTCCTCCTGGCTCTAAACCAGCTGTCTTCCCTAGAGCTCACCCCCCACATTGCCCTGTCACTCACCCCTGGTTCTTCTGCTTCCTGCCATATAGATGTTTGTTACAACTACCTCATTAACAAACGGTTTCCCACTCACTGTTTTTATTGCAGGTTTACAACCTTTTGCATCCTTTTCTTGAAACTTCTAAGTAAAAAAATACATTTTACAAAAAAAAGTGGAGACATACATAGATAATAAAATGGCACAGTATGAAACAAATTGTATGTACATTTATGTGCCTATCACAGTGCCTGGTACACAGTAAATGTAACATATTTATACCTTTATACTTATCTACTGGTATGTAGTAAGACTGAATTGGGTGGTACTACAATCAAAATTAATGCCATCTTAGGATGAAGGGTAGTTCCCTTTAACTAAAGTTTGGAGAGTGGTAAAGAAACCAAGGATCCCAAGTCTAGTCACATACAGAGGCTCAAAATTGTTTTTCTAACATTACAGAAAACAAACCCAAGAATGAAGCCACAGTTACACAAGTAATATGCACTTTCTAAATGGGCTGTTCTTAGGATTATCCTTTAGGCTTCTTGTAGTCACTCATGAGTGAGCAAGGACAACTTCTATTAGAAGAGAATTTTCTTCTGGAGGTCATCAGAATTGTGGTTAAGATCACAGGTTCTGGATCTAGACTGAATTTTCATCTTTGCCCCATCTCAAATAGCCTTTATTATCTTAGATATATTGTCTCAACTCCCCATGTCTCAGTTGCCACGTCTGAAAAATTAGGATAGTAACTCCAGGTCATTAGATTGCCTACATCAGACAATACATGTAATGCCTTACAACAGGGCCAGGCAAAGAGTGTTCAATGTATGTTAGGTATCGTTCTTAATAATATTCTCTAAGTCATTATAAGACGAGAGCAATGCAATGTTCTACTTACTAGTCTTCTGAGTAAGCTGAGCAGTAACAACATGGTATCATCGCACCATTGCAAAACTATTGTACCTTAATGGTCCCCAACCAGTAGTTATACTTTCTAAGTATCTATAAATACAGCTACCCAAGGATGTCAACATCAGCCTAACTGTGCTGTGAGGTCCTGACACTGCAGCTTCAGAGAATAGTGTGCAAGTCAGTCATTCTCTACTTCTGGCTGCATATCATCATACTCTAGGTAGCTTTTAAAATACCCTTTCTCTTATTAATGGATTTGAGGACAGGGCCTGGGTCTTAGGCAACTGTATATCCCAAGTACCTAATGTAGCACCTGTCAGGTAACAGGCTCTGATGAATAGCTAATGATATTATAGAATTTCCTTTATTCTCCAGTATTGGAGAATATTTGGTGTATGTTTGCTATTATCGTTGTTATGAACATTCTCAGTAATTACAGGGTTGGAGTAACAGTAACATTCTACCAATGTTTTATAATTTACATAAAAAACTGAAACCACATTTAGTCATCTCTAATATTTTTATATTTTGAGTATTTAACAGTAATATACTTCTTACATTTCATATAAGGTCATTTCCTGAAAATAAAGTTACTGAACAAAAAAATCATGAATAGTCTTATGAGTGAAATCACTTTCCCAGTTCTTGTTTTAATTCTTGTATTTGTCATGAGTATATTAAGAGATACATTCTCATAATGAACAATATTGGCTATATTTTTAAATTAAATTATGTATTTGGGTTTATCTTTATAAAAGATTTTGACTAACAGACCAAAAATTTTTAAATGTCTACCATCTTAACATCAGATTCATTCTTTGCACAGGAGCTACGTCCTTTATAAGCAGCATCCAAAAGTGGCTCTGAATGATCTTAAAGATGACTGTGGTTATGGCATTTAAAACATGTGTGTAGGGCGCCCGAGTGGCTCAGATTGTTAAGCGTCTGCCTTCGGCTCAGGTCATGATCCCAGGGTCTTGGGATCGAGTCCCGCATTGGGCTCCCTGCTCTGCGGGACCCTACTTCTCCCTCTGTGTCTCTCTCTCTCTGTCTCTCATGAATAAATAAATAAAATCTAAAAAAAAAAAAAAAACGTGTGTATAATTTTATATAAAACGGCTTGGAATTTCAGACCTGTAGTCATGTTAACCCCTCCTCAGCCACTTCTGCCCCTTTTCCCTAAGTGAAGTCCAGCCAGTACCTCCAGGTCACTTTCTAAGAGTACAATTTGTTAGGGATTATATATGTGGGGAGAGTATTTAAGGAAGGGTGCAAAGAAGTGGAAGGAGTCTGAGAGAACAGTCAAATGACCAGAACATCCAAAGACCGGTAGACGACACAATTCCATTTGATCAGTGACATGGATAGAGGTAGACCTAGGATAGAACAGAAGTCTATTAGAGTCTCACCCAATTCAACTTAGGGAGATCTGGGACAAGGAACAAGGACTGCAATTTCTGTCTATAGCTATAGAAAACTGCCCAGCAGAAATGCTATCTGCTACGTATGTTCAAAGATGAGATAAAGACTAACCATGTTGGGGCGCCTGGGTGGCTCAGTTGGTTGAGCAACTGCCTTCAGCTCAGGTCATGATCCCAGGGTCCTAGGCTCAAGCCCCACGTCGGGCTCCCTGCTCAGTGGGGAGTCTGCTTCTCCCTCTCCCTCTGCCACTCCCCCTGCTTGTTCCCTCTCTCTAATAAATAAATAAAAAAATCTTAAAAAAATTTTTAAGAATAACCATGGGAAGTACTGGATAGGCATGTTTCTGACCTTTCTTGTTCAAAACGAATTAAGTGTCTGACAACACTGTAGGTCCAGAAAAGAGTTACAATTCATTGGAATTAAAGCACAGTGGAGGAGCATATGGCCAGAGATGAAACCATGCAAGCAGGCAGGGAGGTCAGGAAGGTGACAAAGATCCCTGTGTTCCATGCTCAGTATGCCCAGTATCAGGAAGGAAATGGGAGGCCATTCCATCATGAAAACAATGTAAAAGAACTGTTGGTTCAGCTAAGTCATCGTGTTGCTACATGAGAGATAGGGTGGAGAAAAGTCAAGTAAGAGGCAATCTTGTAGTAACTGCAGTGAACAAGGACATGAACCCAAAATAAAAACAGGAACAGAGGAGGTGTCAAGGGAACAGTCTTGAAAGGTAGTGATCACATGGCAGGCATGGATTGACCAGAGTCCCCCAGGTAGATGCTTTCCCATTAACCTATGCATTCTCCTAGCATCTGGAATTTTTCTAATGCCTATACAGTTTCTATTGCATTTTCCCATACATGTTCCTAAAATATGTACATGGGGAATTATTTTATTGTTTGCCTCCACAAATGCATCCTCTACTCTGGGGCAATAGCAATTTTGTCTTTTTTATGTGTTACTATATCCTTGGTGCCTAGTAGTGATCTTTTAACACAGTAGATATTGTTAAAAGAATACCACAGGCCAACAGTACTACCACTGAGGTTGAGGCCCCAAGGCAGTAAACCAAGACTTAAAACCTAAACTCTAGCCAGTTTCAACCCCCCAGGAGTGGAGCCTTTAACCAGTCAACATGGAATTTCCTGGTCAATACTAGGAAATTTCCTAATTAACTCTTTCTGCTCCCCTTAGGAGAGCAATTTTCCCTCAACAATGTGCTTCTTACCAATAAATTCCTTTCTTCTTCTTCTTCTTCTTCTTTAATGCCCTCTACCTTTAAATACTTGTTTTGCTTCATGTAGTCCCCCTCTACTTGCTAGATGGAATGCTTCTTGATGCATGAATAAAGTCAATTAGACCTTCAGATTTACTCAGTTTAGCTTTGTTTGTTTAATAATATCTAATAAATTCCTCAACATTGAGAAGGAAAACACACTGTAACTGTTTTGACTGGAGAACTGGATGGAAGAAGGTAGCTTTCACTGAGGTAAGGAACACTGAGGACAAAAAAGTTTGTGGGTGACCTCAAGTAGGGCCAGTTCAATTTCGGAAATTTTGACTTTGAGATATCTGGAAAAATATCTAAGAAAAACTATCTAGCCAAAGTTTTGCTAATTAGCCAACATTGTTGTATAATAATCACCCCCCAAAATCCCCATAGCTCCCAAGAATAGACATTCAATTAGCAGACCTATGACAAGATGGGCTGAAGCTCTTCTCCACAACACTGTCAGAAGGAGCAACCCCTTCTGACACATGCTGTTTTGGTGGCATAAAGCACAAGCATGAGGAGCCAAGCCAAACCACACTCATAACTTAAAAGTTTCCATTCATAACTTAAAAGTTTCCATTTCCATGTCTGAATGGAAATAACACATCTACTGTGGTATATAGCACATCTACTCATATCCCTTTGGCCAGAACAAGTCATGGAGCCAAGCCCAAAGTCAGTGGGACAGGGATGTATGGTCTTATTTAGCAAAGAAGAGGAATACAGCCTACTACACTTAGATTAAAAACAGTACAGCCCTCAGAGTGAGCAACACATAGGCAGAACATAAAGCTATCCAATGATACGACATTGCACAAGAGAGTGTGTATAGTGAAAGGAATGACCTGGGACCAACAGAGGGAGAAAGAGGAGAAAATTCACAAAGGAGACTAGACCAAGCTGAAAAAGATGCAGGAAGAAAACAGGGATATGCTCAAGTCCTTGACACAAGGTAAGCCTTAGCTGTTCTAAAATTGATCCTAGTTTAGTCTGTCGTGAGTGCCAGTGAATCAACATCCTGGCAACAACAGGAGGCCAAAGGAGAGATGCTGAGGTCTGGAAATCAAAGAGCAGGTCCTGGCATTTACCTGGCCTCACACCTGCTCCTCACGGCCCCCCATGTGGCTCATTCATTTCCCCAGCATCCCTCAGTTTGTCTCCCTCCCTTTGGGAGATGTCAGAGGTCAGAAGTTGATCTGGGCCATGTGCTCCTTTCCTACTGCCTTTCCCACTCTGTCACCTTTATTGTTACTTTTCTCTCTCTTTCTCTCTCTCTCTCCTTTCTCTCTCTCTCCTCTCTCTTTTCTCTCTCTCTTCTTTCTCTATATAGTTCTTCTTTCTCCTCTCTCTCTCTCCCTCCTTCCTCTCTCTCTCTCCCTCCTTCCTTTCTCTCTCCCTCCTTCCTTTCTCTCTCTTGCTTTCTTTCTCTCTCTCTCCCTTTCTCTCACTTTCTTTCCCTCTCTTCTCTTTCTCATTCAGATATTTTTACTTATTTGAGAGAGGGAGGGAGAGCACGAGTGGAAGGAGGAGCAGAGGCAGAGGGAGAACCAGACTCCCCACTGAGCAGGGAGCCCAAAGCGGGGCTCAATCCCGGGACTCCAGGATCATTACCTGAGCCAAAGGCAGACTAGAGGCTTAACCGACTGAGCCACCCAGTTACCCTCTTCTCTTCATTTGAACTTCTGCCCAGGCTAGCAGAGGATCGAGATGAGATCAGCAAACTTCTTCCTGTTCAGGGCCAGACAGTACATGCCTTAGGCTTTAGCTCTTTCACAGCTACTGGATTCTGCCTTTGCAGCATCAAAGCAGCCATAAGCAGTATGTTAACAAATGAAACAACAGTTCAGATTTGGCCTGTGGGCCATGAATTGCCAACTCATCCTGTAAGGGAAGGATTCATTTCTGACCATCTCTGGCTGCTTTATGCTATTCTGACTTGACCTAGTATTTATACAAAATATAAAGATTGGAGATAAGCCAATTGTAGGCATGATCTCAAGTAAATATCACCACATGCATACTTACAGAATTGTTTAGGTTACAGGCTCTTTAAAAAATCATTTTTAAAACGTATCCTCATCACAATAAGGGAAAGTTAGTTTTTCAGGGTTTATTTTGAAACACATGGAACAACTGAAAAATCTTTATTCACCCATGTCAGAAACAAGGCATATGGAAACAAACACATCGTCTCAATCAGACCTCTTTTCTAATCTAAAGCAAATCATCTTAAAATAGCATCAAAGCAATTGTACTTCTAAGTCTCACATTTAATTATTTTTCTTATTTTGAGTGAAACAAGATTAAACTATAGCCATGTTTTTCCCCAGACACCTTAAACACCTAAGAGCTTTTTTTTGTAAAAGGAAAATGTATTCATCCTTTTAACTTTCAATTTAATATCAGAAATATAAAAACTTCCAGAGGACACAGCAAGTTGTCCAGAACTTGATTGCTTTGGGGAGAAAAATCAAATCTACAGCCATGCCATAGAACCCTTCTAGAAAAGAAAAAAATCATTGCACTGATTCCTACAAAAAGCAGTGTTCGTTAAAGTACAATGTTAATTACCCAATTATAAAAACTCAGAAAAACTTAAGCCTTCTTGCTAATTGCTAAGCGCTCATCACTCAGTACAAATCAATACAGGAGTAAATGTTCTCCAAATAGTCGAAACTATGATTGTATATTTTATTCTGGTTATTTATTCCTTCTTCCGTAATTGATTTTGAAAACTGTTTTCCATATGTACTTATATCTATGTATTTTTCTTGCTTCAAAAAGCAACCACAAAAGCTGAAAATAATTTGGGCAAGGAAATTCTGTATCCATCAGATCAAGAGTTAGCACTGGTTATAAGTAAGGACAGTTAAAAAAAAAATGTGGACACTTTGCAGAGAAGTAATCCCAACAATTATACATATATTATCAAATAAAATCTTTTCTTATGCATAAAGATTAAATGACAAGTAAGAGAGGTTAAGTAATGTATCAACAGCAATCACTCAGAACATGGCAAAGCCAAGATCTGCCTTTGGAGTACAGAGTTTTAAGCATTTAAACTACTTCCTCGAATGACCAAGTGAACATTCTCTCCTGACTGCCGAGTTGATCCTAGGACATTCCAACATTCTATCCAACTCAGGCAGGAGGCCTGTATAACATTCCACTGATGGTTTTATATCTCCTAAGAAGTAAACTTAGTCCCAAAATTACACTGTTTTGGGAGTGCTTGAGCCTTGCAAACCTGTGGACAAACAGTGGTCTCTAAGTTGGAACTGCTGCAGCTTCTAGTGTTTCTTACCCCTAAAGATAAGTCATGAAAGTCTCAAAAAGAAAATTGGAAAGCAAAGGAAATCCCAAGTACAACCATCACCTTTGTGACACTTTGAAATGTCCTTTTTATCTACTGAAGTTTTCTTGGAAACATGTAGATGTCCCATACATAAGAGCATTAAATAGAGTCTCCTGACATTTTATTATGTTTTTCTCCATGAGACAGGGGCCTTGTCTTTTGCCATGTGTTGCATTCTTAGTTCCTAAAACAATGGCTCTCGTATCAAAGGTACTCAATAAGTATCTGCAGAGTGAATAAACTCGATGGCTACTTCTCAGCATTCGTCACCAGCAATTTTTCTATCATGTGGCCCCAATTCGTCATTTATTTTTTCATTCAATATGTCTTTAAGAGTGTTGGTTTCAGAATGTTTTCCCTGGAAGGAAGCATTAGGTATAGCAGTCTAGTAGGGGTGGAGATGAGTGATGGAAAGGGTGTTTGGGGACTTAAAACCATGATTGCACTGCAACGGTATGAGCAATTTTGCCTTCATGTAGTGTGGCTTGGCAACTCACTGGAGATTATTAAAGTGGGGATTAAACTTCTCCAAGCCTTCCCTCAATGTCACCAGTTGCCTTTATAGATAAGTCTTTTCACTCTTGCATACTTATAGATTTTACATTTGAGTAAAAATTGTATATATTATTTAATATATATTGTATTTTATTGTATATTATATAATAAGATGTTGACCTGTGCTGGGGCTGCCGGGCTCCAGACAGGAATGTGGAGTGCCTTTGGAAAGCCCCAGGGCACAGTGGTCAGGGTCCACATTGGCCAAGTCATCATGTCCATCAGTATCAAATTAAAGAACAAGGAGCATGGGACATTGTCCCTATGCAGGAACAAGTTCAAGTTCTCTGGCCACCAGAAGATCCACATTTCCAAAAAGTGGGGATTTAGTAGGTTTAATTACGAAGAATTTGAAGACATGGTGGCTGAAAGACAGCTATTCCCAGATAACTATGGAGTTGAATACATCCCTAATCACGGACCCCTGGACAAATGGGAGACTGCATTTATGAGAATCTTGGCACTGCTCCCTCCATATTCATGTCCACCAATAAATCCTACTTCCTGACCCAAAAAATGTATATATTATCTTTTATAATGTATTATATGTTATTTTTCATAGACTATGCATTTTCTTGAGGCTCAAGACAGAATGTTCAAGTATAATCAATTGTTTTTGCTTTATTCCACTTAGGAAAATTACATCTATTTTGTATGGTTACTATTTCTGTCTCCTCTGTTCTGGGCTCTTTCAGAAACAGAAGCTTTAAGAAAATTGAGTCTTTTTCTCTTCCTTATCTGTGATTTTTCTCTGTCACCCTTTTCCTTTAAATGACCTTTCTGTCCAGAATGTAGTGGAAGTTTTCCTTTACATTTAAAAATCTGGTTTTCTTCAGGGGCAAGTCTACTCTTCTCTACCCTCCAAGTGATTTTTTGTTACTATCAATTCTACCTACTAGGCATCTCATTTTGCATTTTATCCTGGTGATCTCTGTCTCACTAGCCCACACTATCTATTTGCTGTTAATCTTTCCCAATACCATGTCTACTTCTCTATGGCTACCACTGTCCTATTTGAGTCTACAGGTGATTTCTACCAGAAAGTTCATTCCTTGGGCCTTCCAAATGCTGCTCCCCTTCTCTTAATATGAAATAATTTTGAAATAATCCTTTTTCCTTACTTATTTTCAACAGTGTATTTACATTACCTTTGCTCCTGCTTTCCACCTACTCTGTGGCTACAGAATCCCCTTTCCCCACCCCTAGGCAGAAATTATTATTTTGAAATCATGGTACAATTTACTGTCACCAGAGTCTTCACCCATGTCACTGCTGCTCCATGTGGGTGGCACCTCCCTAACATTCTAGCTAATGCTCTGATATGGTAATCCTCATTTTTTTTTAATTTATGTAATTACAATGAAAATTACAATGAAATTGAGCTCTCAAAATGTACTTCACCACCATTAGTCTCTTTATATTATCTACTTACTGCTTTTGTTTCTGAGATGAAAATTTTGGCCTGCATTTAGCAAGATCAAAGAGGAGAAAAATGGAAAAAGCATTCTCTCTGCTTCTTAAAGTAGAACTCAAGAGCCATAGAGAGGAAACCCTCAACTTTCTGCATACTATACGCTTTGGGTCTGAATCCAGGTACTGTATGTACCTGTTAGTTCACATGTCTTGTTTTTTCAGTGAGGTGTGGTACATTTGATAATGCAAAAAGTCATACAAGAATTGATCCTAGAAAACAAAGACTGCAAAAAAGGGAGTATCCAGAATTGTGACAGGCACAGTCCTCTTTGGACATCTGAATAATCTGTAAAGGGTGATTAAAACAATTTGGAATTTTCATGTTGGCATATTACTCTGGCGACCTCACAGAGGGTCAGTCGGGTAGGCGATTGGAGTCTGGTGGTTACTGTAATGTGAAGACCCAAGAATCATTCAACTAAAGGAGAGGCGATGCAGGATAGGAAGGAAGAGACAGATGAAAGATTTTTAGGAGGTGCAGTTTTCTGCAAATGGAAACCTACGGACATGGGCAAATGAGGGTGAGGGAGGAGTAAAGTATACTCTCCACTGTCTACCTTGCCTGTCACCAAGAGAAAAATTTCAGAATAGAGTGCAGTCTCAGGACAGGCTGAAGTACATAAACATCATTTTTGGAAATAAACCTGTCAAGTTTATTTTGCTTTTGGAGATTGCTGATAACGATGTGTAGTTACCAGTAAAATTCTGAAGCCCAAGAGAAGGAAAGGAAATATTAAGATGTCATGAGCTTTCAGGCTATAGCTAAAATCATCAGTGTGATTGCTCAGGGACAGTTTGCAGAGTTAAAGATGAGGACAAAACCCCAGGGGCAAAGTGGGTCATGGCCTATTTATCACTTACGATTCTTCAAGATTCTACTCTTCATAGCCTTCCCAGGCTATTTAGGTCTTGAGATTCAGTCTTCAGCTCTCCCCAGGAGTAGGTGGGTCAGATTTAGACAACTGTTTCAGAGAACTGACTCACACTCTGTCACACCAGCTCCACTCACCAGGCTTTGAGTTATAATGGCAAGCTTGCCCGCTTGAAATTGAGAGGCAGGGATGGAGTCATTTGCTTGAGAAGAGAGGCTCAGGCTTGGAATGTAGGCTGTAGGGAACAGGAAACTGAGTGAATTGCAATAAACAATGAGGAAAGAAAATGGAATGGAGTTACTAAACAGGAAGTGCATAAATTTTTATATCCCACACCACCTGTGATCAACAGCAGAGGTAGAAAGGAAGGAAAAAAATGGTTCTAGAAAGCCAAGACTGTGTTTTTCAAAGTATGGCAGTAGATCAAGAGGATGACACCTTAGAAACACTGGTGAGACTGCTTACAATTGTGCCAGTAGCCCAAGGTGAGTAAAAAGATGAACCCCAAGAGGCTGATGGCAAGGAAAATGTCAAGCACTTCACATTTCAGTGTGCTTGAAAATTAGGCGTCATAAGTTTATGAAGATTATACCATTTATGGCTTAAATCACAAAGGAAGGTATCAAAATTCAAGATGGTGAACCTATTCATGGAGCTACTAAGTTTAGGAGACAGGTATGGAAGTGGGTTGTTAGAATAATGGCAAAAAAAAAATAGGAATTAAAGAAATTATTTGGAATGAATGTCACAAGGAAGCTGAAGTCACATGCAAGTCACAATCATTGAGTGGTCCATCAGTCAGAACAAGGCCATTTTCAAAGGTTCAGGCTTTTTACAAGAAAGCTGAAGAAAATTCAACTGAGAGAAACAAAGGGGAATCAAGAGAATGACAAGAGAGTGTCTGCTAATAAAATGTCCATGGGATGAATTTATGGGTCCTGCTTCGAATGAAACTGCAGTGGGAAAAGTGCCAGGGAAAAGGTGTGGTAGCAACAGCTCACACCAACTCACAAGAACAAGTTCCACGATGGTCAGAAAATTTCAGAGCTGACTGCGAGGCCTAACTATGTTCAACTGATGTTACACTACATGAGCTTACAATTAAGGCAGTGATATTAAAACCAAAGGCAATACATACTCAAAATCCCTCATTTTCTCATGACTGTACTGCATTTTATTACCTATACTCTTGAGGTTATTCTCACCTATTTGTTTTTTAAAGATTTTATTCATTTGTCAGAGAGAGCGCAAGCACAAGCAGGGGAGCAGGTAAAGGGAGAAGCAAGTTCTGACTCGATCCCAGGACCCCAGGATCATGACCTGAGCCAAAGACAGACGCTCAACTGACTGAGCCACCCAGGCTCCCCTGTTCCCACCTATTTTATCTGCATGGTTGAAATACTACATCACGGGTGCTACTGCCCATCCATTCTCAACTCCCCATTCAGTAACATTGATTTGGTAACTGGAAATTGACCATGATGGAGTTTTTACACTATGGAAACATAAATGCTACAGATCAGGGTTCAGTTTATTGTTTTGTTACTTGTTTAGACAAACTATTTTCCACTTGTTGCCTACTGCTGTAAATAAAATTTTACTGGAATACAGCCAACAGTAAGTGGTATCGTCTGTGGCTCCACAAGAATGACAGCACTGAGTAACTCTAAGAGAAACCATGTGCCACTGAATTTGAAATGTTTACCACTGGCTCTTTAAGAAAAAGTTTGCCAAATCCTGGTTTAGACTTTAAAAAATTAATGGAGAAAATAGTGCAGATTAAACTTACCAATGTGTAAGAAATGTAAATGGCCACACGTCTGCAGCCATTTCATGGTGAGTAGCACAAAGAAAGATTGGGGAAAATATTCTCTTAGTGTTTCAAACCACAATATCTGATTTTGCAAAGAAGTCACTCATGTCATTACAAATTAAGCCTGAACCTGACATTTGCCTTCACGGTTTCACTTTGCCTTCCTCATCAATCTAAATGAAAGTATTAACCAACATTTATGTTGGAACTACATCCATTTGCAGTCACTGTTTATCAGCAACAAGAATTCAGCCAAAAAAACAAAGTGTTCTGTGCAAATCTATTGGCTATAAGAATTTATAAGAAAGAGTATCATTATCTATAAACTGTGTGCTACACATTATTTATATTAGTAAATTGTATCAAAAACTTGCGTGTGTTTGTATGTACTTTTTTTTTCCAGAGAGCTAGTTTTAAATATTTGCCAGCACCATGAGTAATATGACGATATTAAAGACACAGAAGGTTAATCTGTAATTGAACAGGGTTCCTAGAAGATATCATGATTTTACTGCTGTGGAGTTTAGCCATACAATGATGAAGAATCACTAAGCACTTTGAGAATAATCAATAGGTGGTCAAAAACCAAAACTTTTTTTTTCTGGAGGAAGTTAATCGTCATTACATAGGCAGGCATGGATCACTCTGACTGGTACAGACTCTCCAAGGATAAATTTGTAATATATAGTTTTGGGGTCAGAAAAAGCCTAGGTCATTATGGTATTGAGAGCCTTAAAATGCCCATAGTCTGCCTGCAACAGTAGGTCAACTGAGCTCAGGACTTCCAAACTGAACATCTATGAATGATTAAAGTAACCTTCACATATTTGCTAGCCCAAGAAACCCTCAGTGTATGCTAGAACCAAGGGAAGTCTGTTTGCCTGGTATATAGAAAATATTCCAGTCCATTCCTCAGTGTTGTGTAGGAATCCTAATTTCTATTTCCATCTCTCCCAGCCTATTTCATATGGTGTCAAATTTTCTACATCCCAAGTCCTGATCTACAAAGGATTGCTGCCGTTCTACTCCTTCCATCTCCTAAGGCAGCCATGTGTCTAAATGAGAAAATATACTGAGGACACTGTAAGACTGTGAGATCAAAGGCACAAGGTTAGTTCAAAGCACTCCAGCCAGAAAAAGTATTCAGCACCTTTGTGTGAACATAAAATTCAGAAAGCTTCTCAACTACAGCCTAACTTCTGATAGCCAACAGTGGGAAGTTCGACTACCATCTGTTGGCCAATATTAGTATTTAGGTGAATAAGAGTCTAGATACATACCTGAGATTATTACGTGCAAAAAGTAATTGATGTTTTTTCAGAAACTGAGAATTGGATTAGAGACTAATTGCCATTTTTAAACAAAGGCAAGGCACAGGGCAGCACATTCACTCACTTTGCCCAGAGACTATGGCCTTTATTATATGTAAATCACTGACGTCTACAACAGGACTCAAGTGTTACTGTTCCTGGCACTCTGAGTGTGATTATTCAGATTTTTCTGTCAACTCTAGGGTGTGAGTTCCAATAACAAGGCATAATGTTCTCGTCACAGCTATGACCTCTTGCGTGGCCATTCATTCCACACATGTCCCAACTGCCAGTTATTATTTCCAACGGCTGTTGGGGAAGACTTCCTAATTATATCAGATTCTTTCAATAAGATGGGAAAAAAAAAAAAAACTTTCTCAAAGGAGGGAAATAACTGGCAAAAATGCAAAAAGGCTATCAACAGATATTTAATGAAATGGAAACAGATGATCATTACAAAGACATCTAGAAAGGAGTTTAGGATCGTCAAGACACAAGAGACAAAGTATGCACCTCACAGACAGTGGTTCACATGGCCTTAGATATGCTTAGAATAGTTATATTAGTCTGCAGTTGGGCAGAATCAGCTAACACAAAGCCTATTTTATCACAACGTGCCAAAGATCTCATGTAATTTATTGAATACTGCACTGAAAGTGAGAAACAGAATGGTTGTATGGGTACAGAAGTGTCAGAAGTGTATCAGTTGTTAACCTTCATGATGGTGTGGCTGCCCAGCATCATGAGAGAGGACCAGACTACTTATGGCTAGCCTGGGGGAAAAAAAAAATCACAATCCCAAATTAGAAGTAGGATTTCTACTAAATGTGTATTGATTTAGGACCATCATAAAGATGAATCTTTGTAGGTCGGAGGTCCTCTGTATTAAACAGTTTTTATATCAATTAGGGATAAGAAAATACCATATTTTATCTTTCTTTTTTTATACTCTTTGTTCCTTTATGTAGATCCAAGTTACTGACTTCTATCCCTTTCCTTCTTTGACTTCTCCAGCCATTAGATTTCAGTCTCTTCAGAACACCCATATCGTGGTTCTTAATACATTCCTTCACGTTTTTACTGTACTGTGTCTCGCACTGATCATTGTCATTTTGTGATCTTCCTATGCAGTTATAAAGTATCTGAGGGAGAGGTCCTCTATTACAGTTTTTATTCCACCAGTGCTTGACACAGAAGTGAGCCTATAAAAGATACTGGATTAGCATTGATTGATTATAGAGGAGTAGGAATGTCCGAAAGTTGCAGATATGCCACATGCATGCTTTGACTAGTGCGTGAAATTTGAGCTCTTCCACTGATGGCATCGTTCCCATCAGAGCTTCAACCTATGATGTGGATGCTTTACCTGTGCCGCCGAGATTATTTTAATAATACCTAATCAATTCTGAGAATAGCTCATAATCTCCATTTTGGAATTTACGAGGATGAGCATGCACAAGGGGGATGGTATGGGGAAGGTGATGGCAGTTTTAGTCATTACTGCCTGATAAATAGAAAAAAGTCCTGCACCTTTTCTTCTTGCCCACACACCTTATGATCAGGTAAGAGATGGAAAAAGCCCACTTGTACATTTTACATCTATTACTTTAAACTTAACTTCTCGTGTAACTTTTTATGTAAGTTTGCAGAATAGAGCAAACTTGGAGGTATCTGAAAAATACTACCTTGATCTCAACTAGTGGCTTCCTTGGTGCTCTCTGTGTAACTGAATGGACTTTCTCATTTATGGTAACTTGAGTATCATAATGCTTTTAATTATCATCTCCTGCGACTTGCTCAAATACTGAATAGCAGTCATCTCCTAAGTATTTCCTGACCCTGGGAATGACTGTCCTTTCATAGTGTTAAAATGCACAGGATCAGCAAGTGTTCTCATAGTCCTGCATTGCCCTGTTTTCCCAAGCTCCCCTTAACTTTTTTAAAAATTTTTTCTTAAGATTTATTTTATAGAAGTGAGCACGGGGGTGGGGTGGGGGGGACAGGCAGAAGGCAATGGAGAGACTCCCAAGCAAACATCCCATTGAGTGCAGAGCCTGACAAAACAGGGCTCCATCTCAGGACCCTGAAATCATGACCTGAGCCAAAATCAAGAGTTGGACCCTTTACCGACTGAGCCACCCAGGCTCCCCTTCCTTAATTTGTTAAACAGCATTTTCCTGATAGTTTTCCCCCCCCCCCCAAAAGGACCTCCTTGACAAAGGATGGTGATCACATTAAGAATATACAGCCCACGGAGGAGAAGCAAGATGGCAGAGGAGGAGACCTGGATTTCATCTGGTCCCAGGAATTCAGCTGAATAGGGATCAAACCATTCTGAACACCTACGAACTCAACAGGAGATCGAAGAAAAGAATAGCAACAACTCTCTGAACAGAAAAGCAACCACTTTCTGGAAGGTAGGACGTGCGGAGAAGTGAATCCGAGGCGATATTCAGGAGGCTAGACGGCGGGGGAGGGGGCCTCTGTCAGCTACTACCAGCAAGTGATAGAGCAGCAGAGCACAAAACTGGAACTTTTAGAAGTCGGCTCCGCTGAGGGACATCACTCCAGCGGCTAAGTGGGGGGGGGGGGGACCCTCACTGGGACAGTGTGGTCTCAGGACCTTCGGGGTCACGGAAAGACTGGGGGTGCCTGAGTACAGCAGGGCTCACAGATATTGGATCGAGGAAGCCGGCTGCAGAGATGGAGCCCAGGAGCAGGCTCTCAGCTCGGGGTTGCCATAAACTGTGATCTGTGGCACAGTCGGGCCACTGCTCCTCCAGCAGGGACCCAAGAAGAGGCAGATCCGGGTAGATTCACCTTCCTTCCTGCAGGATTCTGCTGGGTTTAGAGACTCCAAATGGGGTTGGGTGACAGAGATAAAAATGCTCAGTCAAAGGCCGGGTGAGAACGGAGTACAGCCGGAGACCAGGAAGACAGGAGTGATTGACTGCTTTTCTCTGGGGGCTCACTGAGGAGTGGGGCCCCGAGTTCTCGGCTCCTCTGGGACGGAGATTGGGCAGCTGCCATTTTCACTCTCGTCCTCCAAAGCTGTGCGGAAAGCTTGCAGGGAACAAAAGCTCCCGAGAACAAACCCGAGCAGATTACTTAGCCTGGACCCGGCAAGGGCGGGGCAATTCCGCCTCCGGCAAAGGCATCTGGGAACCACAACAACAGGCCCCTCCCCCAGAAGATCAGCAAGAAGAGCCAGCCAAGACCAAGTTTACCAATCAAGGAGAACGGGAGAACTCCAGCGCTAGGGGAATACTGCACATAGAATTCATGGCTTTTTTTTCCCCTGATTCTTTAGTCTTTCAAAGTTAATTTTTGTAATGTTTTTTTTTCTTCTTTTTGGGTTTTTCTTTTTCCCTTTTTCAACCAACATCTTATCAATCCTTTTAAAAATCTTTTTTTTCATTTTTAGAGTCATACTCTATCCCTTCATAGTAGTTATCCTTATTTTTGGTGTGTGTGTGTGTGTATGTGTGTGTATATATATATATATATATGTATATATATAGTTCTCTTTTTCAAGTTTTGGGATACAGTTTCTTCTAACAGACCAAAATATACCCTAAATCTCTAGTGTATGGCTTTGTTCTAGTCTCCTGCCTGATCACATTCTCCCTCCATTTTTTAATTTCTCTTCTTTCTTTTTTCAACCAACTTATCAATTCCATTTATAAAATCTTTTATGATTTTCATCTTTACAATCATATTCCATCCCTTCATCGTATTTACCCTTATTTTTGTACATATATAAGTTTTTCTTTCTCTAAAATTTTGGGAGGCAGTTTCTTCTAACAAACCAGAATACACACAAAATCTAGTGTGTGGCACTGAACTATTCACCAGCCTGATCATATTGATCATATTCCTTTTCTTTTTCCTTTTTCTTTCTTTCCTTTCTTTTCCCCTGGTTTCAGGTCTCTTCTGATTTGTTTAGTGTATATTTTTCTGGGGTTGTTGTTACCCTGTTAGCATTTTGTTCTCTCATTCATCTATTCTCTGGACAAAATGACAAGATGGAAAAACTCACCTCAAAAAAAAAAAAGAACAAGAGGTAGTAGCGACTGCCAGGGACCTAATCAATACGAAATTAGTAAGATGTCGGAACTAGAGTTCAGAATGACAATTATAAAGATACTTGCTGGGCTTGAAAAAAGCATGGAAGATATTAGAGAAACCCTTTCTGGAGAAATAAAAGAACTAAAATCTAAACAAGTTGAAATCAAAAAGTCTATTAATGAGGTGCAATAAAAAATGGAGGCTCTAACTGCTAGGATAAATGAGGGAGAAGAGAGAATCAGTGATATAGAAGACGAAATGATGGAAAATAAAGAAGCTGAGAAATGAGAGATAAACAACTACTGGATCACGAGGGCAGAATTCAAGAGATAAGTGA
Organism: Callorhinus ursinus; assembly: GCF_003265705.2. Lineage (NCBI taxonomy): Eukaryota > Metazoa > Chordata > Mammalia > Carnivora > Otariidae > Callorhinus > Callorhinus ursinus. Next base: position 12,949,596 of record NW_027397085.1, on the reverse strand, counting down.
TACCATAAGATGAAACAATATTAGAATAATTGGGATCCCAGAAGACAAAGAAAGTGAGAGAGGAGCAGAAGGTATATTGGAGCAAATTATAGCAGAGAACTTAACTAATTTGCAGAAGGAACAGGCATCAAAATCCAGGTGGCACAGCAAATAAAGCCTAAACCCAGCTGGAGAAGAGAAATAGTAAAGATCAGAGCAAAAATCAATGTAATAGAAACCAAAAGAACAGAACAGATCAACGAAACTAGGAGCTGGTTCTTTGAAAGAATCAGTAAGATTGATAAACCCCTGGCCAGACTTATCAAAAAGAAAAATGACCCAAATAAATAAAATCATGAATGAAAGAGAAGATCACAACCAACACCAAAGAAATACAAACAATTATAAAAACATATTATAAGCAACTATATGCAAGCAAATTAGATAATCTGGAAGAAAGGGTTGCATTCCTTGGGATGTATAAACTACCAAAACTGAACCAGGAAGAAACAGAAAACCTGAACAGACCTATAACCACTAAGGAAATTGAAGCACTTATCAAAAATCTCCCAACAACCAGGAGCCCAGGGTCAGATGGCTTCCCAGGGGAATTCTACCAAACATTTCAAGAAACACTAATACCTATTCTTCTGAAACTGTTCCAAAAAACAAATGGAAGGAAAACTTCCAAACTCGTTTTCTGAGGCCACCATTACCTTGATTACAAAACCAGACAAAGACTCCATCAAAAAGGAGAATTACAGACCAATATCCGTGATGAACATGGATGCAAAAATTCTCACCGAAATACTAGCCAAGAGGATCCAACAGTACATTAAAAGGATTATTCACCACGACCAAGTGAGATTTATTCCTGGGCTGCAAGTTTGTTTCAACATCCACAAATCAATCTATGTGATACAATACATTAATAAAAGAACAAGAACCATATGATCCTCTCAATAGATGCAGAAAAAGCATTTGACAAAGTACAGCATCCTTTCTTGATTAAAACTCTTCAGAGTATAGGGATAGAGGGTACATACCTCAATATCATAAAAGCCATCTATGAAAAACCTACAGCGAATATCATTCTCAATGGGGAAGAAAACAGAGCTTTCCCCCTAAGGTCAGGAACACAGCAAGGATGTCCACTATCACCACTTCTATTCAACATAGTACTAGAAGTCCTAGCCTCAGCAATCAGACAACAAAAAGAAAAGGCATCCAAATCGGCAAAGAAGAAGTCAAACTCTCACCTCTTTGCAGATGATATGATACTTTATGTGGAAAACCCAATAGACTCCACCCCAAAACTGCTGGAACTCATACAGGAATTCAGTAAAGTGGCAGGATATAAAATCAATGCACAGAAATCAGTGGCTTTCATATACACCAACAACAAGACAGAAGAAAGAAATTAAGGAGTTGATCACATTTACAATTGCACCCAAAACCATAAGATACCTAGGAATAAATCTAACCAAAGAGGCAAAGAATCTGTACTCAGAAAACTATAAAACACTCATGAAAGAAATTGAGGAAGACACAATGAAATGGAAAAACATTCCATGCTCATGGATTGGAAGAACAAATATTGTGAAGATGTCAATGCTACCTAGAGCAATCTACACATTTAATGCAATCCCTGTCAAAACACCAACTACTTCTTTCAAATAAATGGAATAACTAATCCTAAAATTTGTATGGAACCAGAAAAGACCCCAAATATCCAGAGGAATGTTAAAAAAAAAAAAGCAAAGCTGGTTACATCACAATTCTGGACCTCAAGCGCTATTACAAAGCTGTCATCAACAAGCCAGTATGGTACTGGCACAAAAACAGACACATAGATCAATGGAACAGAATAGAGAGCCCAGAAATGGACCCTCAACTCTATAGTCAACTAATCTTCAACAAAGCAGGAAAGAACGTCCAATGGAAAAAAGTCTTTTCAACAAATGGTCTTGGGAAAATTGGACAGCCACATGCAGAAGAATGAAAATGGACCCCCATTTCCTTACACCACACACAAAAATAGTCTCAAAATGGTTGAAAGACCTAAATGTGAGAAAGGAGTCCATCAAAATCCTAAAGGAGAACACAGGCAGCAACCTCATCAACCTCAGCCGCAGCAAATTCTTCCTAGAAACATTGCCGAAGGCAAGGGAAGCAAGAGCAAAAATGAACTATTGGGACTTCATCAAGATAAAAAGCTTTTGCACAGCAAAATAAACAGTCAACAAAACCAAAAGACAACCGGCAGAATGGGAGAAGATATTCGCAAATGACGTATCAGATAAAGGACTAGTATCCAAAATCTATAAAAAAACTTATCCAACTCAACACCCAAAGAATAATCCAATCAAGAAATGGGCAGAAGACATGAACAGACATTTTTCCAAAGAAGACACCCACATGGCCAACAGACACATGAAAAAGTATTCAACATTGCTCGGCATCAGGGAAATCCAAATCAAAACCTCAATGAGATACCACCTCACACCCATCAGAATGGCTACAATTAACAAGTCAGGAAACAACAGATGTTGGCAAGGATGTGGAGAAAGGGGAACCCTCCTACACTGTTGGTGGGAATGCAAGCTGGTGCAGCCACTCTGGAAAACAGTATGGAAGTTCCTCAAAAAGTTGAAAATAGAGTTACCCTACGACCCAGCAATTGCACTACTGGGTATTTACCCCAAAGACACAAATGTAGGGATACGAAAGGCTATGTGCACCCCAATGTTTATGGCAGCAATGTCCACAATAGCCAAACTATGGAAAGAGCCTAGATGTACCTCAACAGATGAATGGATAAAGATGATGTGGTATATATATATATATATATATATATATATATATATATATATATATACCATGGAATACTATGCAGCCATCAAAAGGAATGAAATCTTGCCATTTGCAATGACGTGGATGGAACTGGAGGGTATTATGCTGAGCGAAATAAGTCAATCAGAGAAAGACATGTATCATATGACCTCACTGATATGAGGAATTCTTAATCTCAGGAAACAAACTGAGGGTTGCTGGAGGGGTTGGGGAGTGGGAGGGAGGGGGTGGCTGGGTGATAGACATTGGGGAGGGTATGTGCTATGGTGAGCGCTGTGAATTGTGTAAGACTGTTGAATCACAGACCTGTACCTCTGAAGCAAATAGTACATTATGTGTTAAAAAATAAAAAAGAAGGTAGTAGGAAGGGAAAAATGAAGGGGGGAAATCGGAGGGGGAGATGAACCATGAGAAACAAACTGAGGATTCTAGAGGAGAGGGGGTTGGGGGGATGGGTTAGCCTGGTGATGGATATTAAAGAGGGCACATATTGAATCGAGCACTGGGTGTTATACATAAACAATGAATCATGGAACACTACATCAAAAACTAATTAGGTACTGTATGGTGATTAGCAACATAATAAAATTAAGAAAAAATATACAGCCTGCTTTCTATAACTAGTGGGGAAAGGTGATACCACTGTAGCTAATTTTAAAAAGGCACTTTAATTGTAGGTTTTTTTCTTGACATATTTCAGAAGGAAGTTAACCTTACTAAATATTTAAATTAGTAGCATTCATCAGCTTTTGTAGAATTCTGTACTCTAGTGCCAACTCTACCACTAACTGGCTTTGTATCTTACCCTCTTTGAGCCTCAGCACTTGCACTTGTGAAAATGTTGGAGGCAGAAGGTGGTTTAGAGTATCATGATGCGGAAGGTCTCTAGTTTGAGTTTAATATTGCTTCACATAAATACTCACTGTGATGACACCATCTTACAACTGTAGAGCACTTAGGAGTTTGCAAAAAAATTTGTTTTCATTTGATTCTTAAAGTAATCTCAAAATAGTCAAGGTATAGTTCATCAATTTTATAGGTAAGAAAACTAAAAATTGCAGTTCACATAGATCATAGGTTGAAGAGAACACACTCTTGTCAAGAGAAAAAGAAGTGGCCTAGACACCTATTTGGTTCAAAGGTACAGAATCTAAGACTCATGTTCCTTTAAAAATAATCTCCCCTTTAACATAACCAGTGACTTATTTCCAAGGCTTCTAAATAAAAATGGAAAATCTTAGGTAGATAGGATGGACCCCAATTCCCTGACCCCAATTCCCACTTCCCTTGACACCTCTGCCTTCTCTGCTCAGGACAGATAGAGGCAGGGCTGGAGTGTGGGGCTATGTAGGCCTTCATCTCTGTAGTTTGCTTTGTAGAATTAGTTGGCCCAGGCCAAAGCTTAAAGAACATACATTATTAGTGAAGATAAATGGAGTGTCCACAAGGATCATAGGTTTGTGTTGGATATTTAGAAATCAAACAAGTCAGGCATTGCCCAGATCTTGATGTGAGAAGAAGGGAGATTCTGGTGCCAGACTGCTGGAAAGGACATTCTCCTTTGTGCTGACCAGCTGTATGACTCTGGGAAGCCATTTCACCTCCATGTGTGTTAATATTGTCACCAGTAAAAGGGGAGTAAGTGTTAAAAACCTCAAAGTTACTATGATGATGAAGTTTAGAGGGCTCACATCATTGCCTAGTACACAGTGTATGCTAAATAAGCATCCATTGGTACAATACTAAGTTAGTGTTTATTGGCTATTTCCTCTCTTGGACCTGAGCTCAGTGATTGACATATATCTCATTTGACTCTCACTATAATCCCTGAGGTAGGGACTATTTTAATCCTCATTTTATAGGGAAGAAAACAATAGAGAAGTAAAATAACTATCCCCATATTCACAAAGCCAATAAGTGGCAGCACATTACTTAAAATCATACCCTCAATTTCTATGTTCATTTTTTTTTTATAGAAGCATCTTAGAAATATAGAAGATAGAACTGTGAAGCCCTGTTGTAGTGCATTCTGGGCATGTAAGCTGACAAAAGTAACCTCTTACAACCCACACTTTGTCTGGAAAATAAATGGCTTATATTCTTGATACAGTCTTAAGTCTGTAGTACATTGTTTCAGAAGACAAACTTCTAGGTGTCAGTTTTTAAAATGTAGTGTCATTGTGACTATAAGGAATGAAAATATTTAGCACTGATGATTTTAATGTTAAAACATGAGTTATATTAGAATAAAATAATGCATATTGTCAGTAGAGGACAGATGCCTGGAATAAATTTGGATTACAATGAGGTGGGATGATCCAGCTACTTGTATTGGTTCTTTACATTGTGCACTGTATGTTAAAATGCTTTATAATCACCATTTATGTTCTCTTAGATCTCTACAAGCTTAATATTTATATCATCTTTTAACAAGAAAAGATGGCTTCTTGAACACACATTTCAAAGTTTAAGGCAGGAAAGTGGGAAAGCACAAGTTTTAGAAAATTTAGATCCAGGTTTAATTTAAATATCCTTGAGCAAATGACTTAAACTATTTGAATCTGATGCCTTATTTATGTATTAAAAGAGGTTGTTTTAGCTCCAGTGAGAAAGCCTATGTCAAATACAAATACTGTTTCAGGTACTGTGTAATGCTCCAATAAAAACCATTGCTTTTCAGGCAGGTCTATATAACAGAACAGGAATTGTTGTAATCCCATCTCTAACAGGGTTGTTAGAAGAAACAGAATGGTAGGATCCTTTCCCTCTTTGCCCTCATTTATCTATAGAGAAAAAACTCAGCATTTCTACCAAGGTATTTATACGTATCCATATACATAAATACAAAATATCTCTGTATTTAAATACTTCTCAAAAATAACTTCTGATGTTAATAGTTACCAATGTTAACTATTATTATTTAATGTTAACTATCATGACTAAGATGGTGGGTGCTAGCAAGTGTGAAATGTATAAGGACTGGCCAGCAGAGTAGAAATTTAGAAAAAGTTGATCCCGTAGTCTTGAGTTGGAAACCTGCAGGGAGGCCAGCAGGCTGGGAAGTCTGGCAGTGTTTTTCTATTGCAGTGGTGAGCCAAAATTGCTTTTTCTTTAAGAAATCTCAATCTTTATTCTCAAAGCCTTCAAGTGCTACCACGAGACCCTCCAACATTATGGAGGGTAATCTGCTTTAAAGTGAACAGATTGTAGATGTTAAGTATGTCCACTGTTAGCTTCAGAGCAACATCTAGACTCATGTTTGACCAAACAATGAGGTGCCACAGCTTAGCCAGGTAGACATAGAAAGTTAATCATCACACCAGGGAAGTGTGTGTGTATGTGTGTGTGTGTGTGTGTGTGTGTGTGTGCGCGCACATGTGCCTCAGGGTCACCAGCACTTGGCTAAGTGTTGTGATCTGCTGTCTTAAGTTATTAAGGATAGCTTGAACCCTAACACAGTCAGCTGAGATGGGAGGATTGTTAGGGGAAGGTGAATCATTGGAAAAAGCACAACCCTTAGTGCTAGAATTCCTGGGGCTGACAGTCAGTAGTTGTTAATCGGGTAAGGCGGGCAGAGAGGGTGATGGGGAAGTGAAGCCTGGAAAAGCCTACCTCGATTCTTTCAGAGGTGCTTCCAGAATCCTGTTATCTTTACCTCAGCTCAAACCAGATCCCCTTTGGGGATCGAACACTCCTCCCACAAGTGTGTCCTTATTCCTGTCAAGTGAAGGCATTTCCCTCAAGTTAGCCCACCGAACTCCATGATTATGCCAGAATGAGAGTTACTTCCCCCTTAGCAACTGCTGTGGCTGCTTCATTTCCCAGGAAATGCTGGCTGCTGTGCAGGTGACAGACCATCACTTGCTGATCTGAATCACGTCTGAGCTGTAGCTGGTCCTTGGGAGGCAATTACATGGGAATTACTTGCTCTCCATTTCTAATGTAACATAAGACATCCCTCAGAAGAGGATCATTCCAGTACTGTCCTTTTGAAATTAGTCTAATGGACTGCCATCTGTTACCCGTTCAGAGTATCCTGCCCATGTGCTCAGCGGGCTTATGGCCAACTCTCTGGGGATACATGTTCTTAAAAGAAAGTAAATACTGGCCACCCCAGCCCTACAGCAAAAATGTTCTGAGATCCTTGAGGGTGTTGGTGGCTGCTATTATCTCAGATACGGTAGCTAGAACAATCATCTGTCCAGTTACAGGCTCATTTGGGGCCCGTATACAGTACCTTGATTTTCTTAGAGTCATTTTTTTCATAGGCAGAATACTGTAGACCAGAGGCCTACATGCGCATTTAAAAATTTTTCCAAAACAAAAGCCTGTATCTGCTGGATAAGGAATAGTGTTCAGACAATGGTATGTGGACATGGTTCTGCCTACGTGGACTACCTCTCTGCAAAGACATAAAGGAAATCATGCTATTGATAATTGGGAGTGAGAATTCCCACTGAAGTGCTTCATCTTCAAACTGATCCCTCCTCCTCCCTTGAGGAAAGACAGGTGTCCGCTGTGGGGTAGTTGCATGGATGGGTTTTTGAATAGGATCCGTGCACAAAGAGCCCACAGTAAGATCATTCTCTCCCTGCAGAAGTGCAGCCAGGGTCTTGTTAGGGATGGCAAGCTGCTGACTGGGTGTCGAGGTCCTGTGCCTCACAAGACATGGCACTGTGCCATGAGAGGACAGAGAGCCACTGCCTGCCCACATGCTCTCCAAGGGTGGGGCATGGTAATGGCTTTGGAAGCAGGTTGAAAGATGACTTCTGTGAACCCTTCCTGGGACCATCAGTAAGAGCCTCACCATGTCCTCTTGAAGGGAGATAGGATCAAGTTCAGAGGTCATGAAAATGAAGTCCAAGTTCTGTTTCAAACGATGGTCTATACACAAGGGTACCTGGTGGAGTTCCAGCCCATGGCTTGCTTGCTTGCTTGCTTTTTTTATTTTTTTGTTCATACTTCTTGAGGAGGAACTTGGGGGGCGGGGGGAGGAGCTGCTCCAGGGAGACAGGTGGGGCACTGTGTGCAGACTGGCCACAACTTCTCCCCTGTGCCAAGTGCCTTGCAGTGAACTGTGTGGCTATGAACTCTGATGACTAAAAATAAATCATTAGACCATCAAAGTCTTGACTTTGTTTAAAAGTTGGGTAAAAAAGCAACAAAAGAACATTTTGTTTGTTGGCAGATCCGTTATCTTAGAGACACTGACAAACGTGCTTTCCTTGGCGTACCCCATCTTGTCAGTACAGTGACTTATTCTGACATTGTCAGACTAATCAAAGAATCCAATCTTTGTCACAAGAGAAAACAAATATTAACTCTACCCTTGAGAGACAGCTTGAGAGAAGAATATCAGGGCTTTGTTTCATGGGTCAGAGCTTTTATCATCTCATTGAATCCTTGACTAATTCACCTGTACTTTGACAGAACTGAAGCTGAAGTTTAGAAGGGAAAACGTGGATTCTTAGAAGATTGATTTCCACTGGGTGATCTAGTAGGACCTCAGTTAACTTTATGAGTGCCTTCCAAGGGCTGTAGCTATGTGAGCGTGGTCATTTCCAGGCCCCATATCCACAGCATATAGGAAAGTGACATGAATGGTATCAATATTCTAAGAGAAAAGAGGGAGGATTTTCAATACTGGGTTTTAAGTTTTCTGTACTACATGTCAGGCAGTGTGGTGTTACTTCAAGATTAGTTTAAAATGTGCATTTAAGGGACGCCTGGGTGGCTCAGTTGGTTAAGCGTCTGCCTTCAGCTCAGGTCATGATCCCAGGGTCCTGGGATCAAGCCCTGCGTCGGGCTCCCTGCTAGAAGTAGGGAAGCCTACTTCTCCTCTGCCCCTCCCCCTACTTGTGTTCCCTCTCTCACTGTGTCTGTCAAATAAATAAAATGTGCATTTAAATTCTAAGTTAGCCATTTTTAACAGTTTAATTAGTGTATCAAGACAGGAGGGAAAATTTAATCACATAAAATAATTAAAACCAAAGGAAGTAAATAAGGGAGAAAATAAATGATGAAAATAAATGATTTACTGACAGGAGACACAGGTATTGGGGCCATTTAGACTTCCCTTCAGGTAAGTGGGCTTTGAGGGCTTCTCTGGGTGATACCTAAATACTAGTATTTGCACAAGTGCTAATTCCCACACAAAAGGCCTTATTTTTGTTGGTTTACTTTCTTTATAGAAGCATCCTTTTTTCTGTCAGGAATGACCCCTTACTTGACCACAATGTGTCATGAAACGATAGACATGGGCTGACTTCCACACACAGCTGTTCAATTAAGTCTGCTTTCCCATTCCATTCCTCACCCCCCACGCTGGCTCCTAGATTTCCAAGACGTAGTGCTTCTGATCCCTAATTGAAGTAAGAGAATCGGGTTTGAGGATGCATTAAAAATTAGCCTATATACCAACAAGTTATGGTCCACTCTGGTAGGCTCAAAGGATCTCTCCAGGCAAGTGTACCAGAGGTTGTGAGGCTTCTCTTTTCACCTCTACTTTCCTCAGGAGAATTCTGGGGGTACACTTTCCAGCATCAGAGCATGCCTGGCTCTTCCACCATTTTAAGCCTCCCCATGAGTATCTTAGGCTGCTGTTTGCTCTACTCCCCCCTCATGCACCAGGACTGCTGCCTTCCATCCTCTAGATTTGCACTGCCTTCGCTCATCTTCAAGGGACTCAACTCTTCCCACCCTCCTCTTCAGTATCTAGAACTGGCCCTTTTGTCCCTCTCATTTCGATTGTTCTTGAGAGATTTTAAGCTCCCTGTGGGTAGGAATCTTGTCTGTTTCGTTCAGATATATACCCAGAAATGAAAACAGTAGTAGGCACATAAAATGCCCTCCACATGGGTGCCTGGGTGGTGCAGTCGGTTAGACACCTGCTTTCGACTCTGGTCATGATCCCAGGATCCCATGTCCAGCTGCCTGCTCAGCAGTGAGTATGTTTCTCCCTCTTCCTCTGCCCCTCTGTCTGCTTGTGCTCACGTGCTCGCTCTCTCTCAAGTAAATAAAATCTTTTTAAAAATGCTCTCCATATTGGCATGTTAAATAAATGAATACAAATGCACGTTAAATGAATGAATTTGAGGGCATTCCAAGAGATGAGGGTACTGTTTTCCCAGTATCACACTTTATGGGTGGTAAAAACCCTTCCCACAATACTTTGCTATCTCACTCTTACAGTACAACCCTGTGCCCCTACCCCCCCTGACACCCGGTAGCTGGAGAGATACAGACTACCCCCACTTTAAAATTCACCTGTAGCATCAATGATTCTGTCAGATGCTTCGCATATATTTAATCTATTCCTCACAGAAAGTCTCAAGGTCCTTATTGTTATCTGAGGTGTAAAGTTGGAAGGACATTTATGATCAGAGGGTACAGGAGACACTTGCCCAAAGGCCAAGTTCCACAGCTGGGACATGGGGAGGCCAAGTTCCAAACCAGACCTCTCCATGACTACTACTAGCAGTAATAAATATGTATTCATAAAAACGCTTCATAGAACAAAAGCAATCTGGGGATGAGGGAATGGGGTCTCTCGAAGATTTAGAACAAAGGTGGGTATGCAGGTGTTAACAGCAGCAGTGGACAGGCTTGGAAGTGAAGCTGGCTGCTTCGGTGTTAATGGACACAAATCAGCTCTGCCTCAGGGACCACCACAGCAAGATCTGTCCAATAACAGTCGGTCAAATCAAATTCACCATTTGCTTAGAAAAAAAAGATCAATTTCCTCTTATCACAGAACAATCTGTTCACACCACGAATGTGGTTAATAAACATTTCCATCAGGACTGCACACAAATGGAGCTTTCTTTATAATATGTAAATGAAGCATCTCTGAGGTGATTAGTGTTTCCAAGAAGAAGCAAGGGTGTCCTGCTTACATTTTTCCAATATTTAAACATAGTTTTCTTGTCTCCTTACCTAAATAATGCCAGTTGCCAAGAAAGACCCTGAAGACTTACAGTACAAAATAGTTCACACAGTTTGTGTTGCGAGCTAACCCTGAATATTAATCCAGACCCCTATTTCTCATTTGGCCTCAAAAGTGTTATCAAATTGAAGTAAGTAATTTGCAAACTGGAAGCTAAGCTGTATTGTTACTATTAAAAAAAAATAATTTCTTTGTTCAAGAGGGAACAAATTGTCCTGGAATAAAGGTATTTTCAAAACAGTTTTTTTTTTTCCCCTGAGCATTTGAATCCATAAAACATTAACCACACAATTAATTTACTTCTTTATATTGGAAAGGTCATTTGAAAGAAAAAGAAATGCTCTCAAATTAGAATTAAAATCTTACACTGAGCACCACAAATTATTTAATGCATTGCACATGATTATTTTGATTTATTATGCATACATAATAATCCAGGGAGTTAACTATTTATTGGCCAGGAAACTTAACTCCAGAAAGGTAAAATTCTTCACGATTTCACAGTAAGTGGTCAAGCGAACACTCAAAGCCAAGATTTGGTTCTTGGTCATCTATTCTTCACTGTATTTTTTTTTTTTTTACTTAGAAATATGTGTAACTATGATGGACTTGAGTGAGGGGAAAAATAAACCAACAATCCAGCCATTTCTTAAAACTTTGTTTCCCTCTAACCAAGCTTTGGAGGAAAAGGGAAATTGTATCATTAAGGATTTCACTTTCTTCACTTGCATACTGTAAATCAAGCCAAAAACCTAAGCTAATGGAAAATTAGGTAACTGACCCAGAATTAGATGGAAAAGTTGATTATAATACAGTTTTTGTAATTAAGTTTCTCTCTACTAAGAAAGTATCTGGGTATTTAAGAGACAAAAGCACACATAGTAGCTCAGAAATATTTCACTATAGTAGAAACATTTATTAAAATATTTGAAATTTGTTTAAGCACAAGGTCTTTCTTTGTTTAGTACTTATACATGAATTTAAGAACTCCACGTTTCCCTTGAAGGTCTATAGCATACTGCACCAAAGTCCAAGAGTTCTGACACTGCTTACCTATATTCTCTTTGCCAATCTTAATGTATTATCTAATTAAAGAGAATAAAACAAGCCATCAAGACTCAGTTGACTTCTGAGTGAATTTTCAGCACATTAAATGGAGTCTAACTAGATAGCCCCAGAAAAACTAGATTCTTTGTTGGCCTGACTCTAATAACCATTTTTTATCTTGTCTTACTGATGGTTGGAACAAGAAGTACTAAAGGAAATAGCTTATTAATATCATACAGTATAATTTCTTTTGGTGCAATTTCCATCAGTGAAATCATCAAATTGTGGAACACTTTATCTAGGAAGTACCTTGGATACATTATTAGATTTGTTTTATTTCAAGAAATGTTTGTGTTACTCCTTGCAGGAAAATATGGCTGAGGGGAACTTTAGGGCAGCTGAGCTAATCAAAACCAGGGGTTCCAGGTTAGGTACTGAGAAGGACACTACCTAGCCACTGGGCTGGTCTGGAAGTCTGAAATGTGTTCCTCAGTTTCCAGGTCAGAACCTGTGTAAATAGTACCCCTGCCATCTAGCCCCCAAGATGGGATCTCTGCTGCAGTCTTCATTGACTAGACCTAAGACCTCCTATGCCACTAGCTTAGAAACTAATTCAATTGAAGCAGGTATTAACATTTTCCAGCAGAAGTCTTGTGGGTATCTGAACAAATCTTCAGATCTGAGATCAGGTACTAAGTGATTTAAAATAATTTGTACATACACTGATGATGTAGATGGGTTCAGGAATGGGTAGTTTCCCTAACTGAAGCTCACTAGAGGCAGGCCCAGAACTTCCACTTGACTGTTACCAGGAGAATAGACCTATCGTTCCCCTTAGATATGAGCATGAGAGGATAGGTTATCTGAAGTTCATTTCATAATGAAGTCTACACACCTAAGTCAGCCTTCACAGGTATTTAAGTCCATAAATAACCTTGTACATCAGCCACTTGGGGTTTGGTTCTCTGTTACTTTCCAAAATCTTCCTTGCACCCACCAAAACTTTAAGAAGGAAAGAATTTCCATAGACACAGGGAGGAGGCTAGGGAATTGTTAATTCAAATATAGCTTTTCCTGTTAAATTAGCAGGTAGATTATCAACTCAAAACAGGAAAAAAAGAACATAGCAGTACAAATATTTGAATTTCCAATATCCGTAATGAGAAATATAACTAGACAATTATTGAAAGCCCAGCTGCTAACCAGGACCATGAACTTGTAGGGACACAAATCCATCTAATTGTTTGCTTTTGTCCAGTAACATTCAGAGGTCAGGAGACAGCATCAAATCCTTCATGTAGCTGGATAGTTGCAGGACTGGAGTTTTACAAGGGATAACAGAATTAGGAAAAAGCACAAAAAAGTGGAAGGACCACAGGTCTATATTACACAGGAAGGAAACTGGATAAAAACTGCTATATTGGCAGACAGACAAGCTGAGATTTGAAAGAAATAACCTGAAAGATCCGAGTAATAGGTCTTGCATAGAAAACACATGGAATGCTCATGATGGGTAGTTTTGAAAGAACTTAATGAACCATACACGAATGTGTACACAAGGGCATTATGTATGGAAGCCACAGGAAGAGCTCACTGGGCATGATGACAGCAGAGTACTTGTACCAGGCCAGAGTACTTAACTTCAGGCCATCTGAAGCAGTGAACTGAAGTAGTTAAGAGAAACAAGACAACACAACTATGTTTTAAGGGCCTCCTAATAGCAACTCCACATGAAGAGTACAAGAGGAGGAAGTTCTGGGATTTAACTTTTCTGATTCTATCCAATCTGTTAGTTCTGTTTGCTGAAGCAAACTGGAAGCTAAAGAGCTAGGGAACACATCCATGCAGTCCCAACAGGTCAGCCTTATGGGACACAGACAAAGGTCAGGAAGAATGCAATGTAATGAATGTGTCTCTCCAAAATTCGTATGTGAAAATCCTACCCACCCACCCCCAAAGATGATAGTATTAGAAAGTGAGGCCCTTGAGAGGTGCTTAGGCTGTTTGGGTAGAGCCTCCATGAATGACATTACTGCTCTTAGAAAAACCACAGAGATCCCCAGGGACACAGTGACCCAGGAAGTAGATTCAGACCACAGACCCACTCTGCCTGTGTCTTGATCTTGGACTTCCTAGCCTCCTGAACCACGCAAAAAAAAGATTTTTTTTTTTTAAACCACCCAGGTCATGGTATTTCCTTAGGAGACCCTGAATGCACTGATACACCAGATGACAGATCTAAAGGAGAAAATGAGATTTCTGCAAACAGTATTAAGACTGAGACATGGGGTAATTTTTAAGGATTCAAATTTCTCTATGTACTTTGAGATAGACAAGTAAAGTGGCATAGATAACCACTGCAGTCAAGGAGTCCTGCTTATTTTTAGGCTCAAGGACTAATTGCATAGTCTATGTGGGCACTCAAGTCTTCACTGATGGTAACCAGGTAGAGAAGAAGCATTAGCAGGTCATACAGCCCTCTCTGAATGTGATGAATACCAGGAGATTAGAAGTCAACAGCAACTAGCTGGAAAGAAGGTTGTCCCTAAAGAGTTATTTTTTATAATGAATTATAAAGACCAATGGGGTCTGCCCCTTCTCCAACCTGTCCATTATAAAAGAATGTCAACATGAACCATTTAACTTAAGAAAAATTCTCAATGCAGGTCTGTTCTAGGAAGGAAGCAGTTTCCAACATTGGTAGGTAGGATAGGAAGTTCAGAGGTATGATAGTGTATTACTTTATCAAACAAAAATATCCAAGATCCCTTTCAAGGCAGCAAAAGAGTGCAACTGGGCTAAAGGACACTACACTTCTCAAAGCTACCACTGAGGGAAAAACAAACATACCAACAAAAAACTTACGAAGTTAGAAATTAGGGAGACAAAAGGAAAAAGATATTTTTAAGAGATTGTGTTGAGACAGACCCTAAAATCCAAACAATGATTGACCATGACTAAAGAATGATAGAAGAGTTTCTTTAAACAATTATCCATTTAAAAGAACATGCAAAGCCATCCATGGCAGCTATTTCCCATCGTTATGACCAATGAAGGAGGAAGGGAGTTAATACTGATTTTCTGAGCAATTGCTACACCTAAACCCCTGCTTTCAAATACATTAATAGTGTTAAGGACACAAACCCAATACACACATGGGAAGATCACAAAGCACTGGGTGATAAGGCTAAATAAGCACCATGGATATCTTATTTCCATGATCACAATTGCCCTAATTTTTTTTTTTTTTAGATTTATTCATTTGAGACAGAGATAGAGAGAGAGAGAGAGAGAACATGAGCAGGGGGAGAGGCAGCAGGGGAGGGGGGAGGAGCAGGCTCCCTGCTGAGCCAGGAGCCCAATATGGGACTTAATCCCAGGACCCTGGGATCATGACCTGAGCCGAAGGCAGACGCTTAACCGACTGAGCCACCCAGGAGCCCCCACAATTGCCATAATTATATTTTCTGTCTTGAGAATCCTCAAGGCCATGGACAGGGCCTCCTTTATCTTATCTCTGGAACAAAAACACTTATATGGTTGGCATATAGTTGAAGATGAGTGATTAAAGGATTTGCATCAGGTGAGAGATCTTTGTCACCAGGATGAAGCTTCAGCATGGAATCTGAGAGCTTTTGTATCTGGCTTCATCCTAACTAGTGTGACTATCCCCCACTGGCTTTACGATAATGCCAAACTGCTATAATTCAAGTAATGCAGGGTTATACCAAAACAGCAGTAGATAAATAGGAATTAGAATCTCAAATCTCACTATCTTTTCACCTTATCTCTCGGCATGTTCTTGGTGTGCCAAATTACTTATATTTTCCATACACTCCTCATTACATTAGGTCATTATATTCTCTCTGCATCCTTTGACTGTAGTATTTTCTTGCCTCCCTACTCTATGGATAAATTCCAAGACTCAAGCATCTTTCCTGTCTAAACTTTCCTGAAGTCCTCCCAAATTCATTCTCACTAGAATGTGCCACTCCCTCATTGGGTCCTCCATTGGCTCCACCATTATACTTTTTCACTATTTCACTTATGCATAGTCTACATCCCACTAATAGACCCTAACCTGTTATAATAATCTTACTCATTTTTATTTCCAGTGATCAATGAAATAGGTAAAAATACTTAAAATGTGCTGGTGAATGAACAAATACACAAAATTCTATGCCTCAAATGCATCTTCATGGAACACAGTGAAAATGAACTTTTCCATTTATGGAAAGCAGAATAATGCCCCCATCTCTAGAAATAGCGATATCTTATTCACAGAACCTATTAGGTTACACTTCAAGGCAGATCAAGTTGCAGTTTAAATTAAGGATAGTAATCAGCTGACCTTAAAATAATCCCAAACCACCTGCATGGGCCCAGTGTAATCACATTAGGAAGACAAGTAGAATCCAAAAAAGTATGTAATGACCAAAAGCAGGAGCAGGGTGACACTCTTGCTGGTTTTGAAGTTGGAAAAAAGAGGTCATTAGCCAAAGAATGTGGGCAGCCTCTAAAAGTTGGACATGGAAAGCAAACAGATTCTCCCCTACAGTCTTCAAGAGGAAATACAGCTCTATTGACATCTTGGCTTTACCCCGGGAAAGACGGATCTCGGACTTGTAACCTACAGAACTATAAGAATAAATGTGTGTTGTTTTAACACAGTAAGTTTGCAGTAATTTTTAACAACCTCACTAGAAAACTAATGCACTCCCTTTACAACTCTTTTGTGTTTAACTTCTCATACATCAACTTCTTACTACTTAAGTAGCTGCCACTTACAAAGTATTACAGACCAAACAATGTACTCAGCATTTTAAAGCATTATTTCATTTAATATCCAAAAGCACCCTCCTCAGAGCAAGGCTACTCTCATTTTTTAGATAAGAAAACAGGAGCTGAAGAGAAAATTACGTGACTTTCCCAAGCCCACAGCTAATAAATTCCAGCGTAATACCCACAAGCACAGAAATCTTCCTCACCTTTCTGTAATCCAGTGGTCACGGAGTCCTATATTCTTCCGGAATTCCAACATCCACTCATCACAAAACGGTTAAGTAGCCCAGGGTTCCCATCAAAATATTGTTATGCTGTTTACTTCTCAGAAAGTAAGTTACCTTTCTCCTTTATTTCCTTAGCCGGGAGAATCAAACATGTCAGCACCGCCGAAATTTATATTCTTCTGGGATCCTCTCACACCTAATTCTTCAAGAAACAAAACTGTTTTTGATCACTACTCTTTTTTTTTCCCCAAAGATTTTATTTATTTATTTTTAATTTTTTGTTATGTTAATCACCATATATTACATAATTTGTTTTGGTGTAGTGTTCCATGATTCATTGTTTGTTCATAACACCCAGTGCTCCATGCAGAATGTGCCCTCCTCAATACCCATCACCAGGCTAACCCATCCCTCCACCCTCCTCCCCTCCAGAACCCTCAGTTTGTTTTTCAGAATCCATCATCTCTCCTGGTTCGTCTTCCCCTCTGACTTACTCCCCTTCATTCTTCCTCTCCTGCTATTTTCTTCTTTTTCTTTTTTCTTAAAATATGTTGCGTTATTTGTTTCAGAAGTACAGATCTGTGATTCAACAGTCTTACACAATTCACA
>NW_027397085.1:12930828-12932144 GCF_003265705.2 Callorhinus ursinus | reverse complement strand
TCATTGTTTGTTCATAACACCCAGTGCTCCATGCAGAATGTGCCCTCTTTAATACCCATCACCAGGCTAAACCATCCCCCTACCCTCCTCCCCTCCAGAAACCTCAGTTTGTTTTTCAGAGTCCATCATCTCTCCTGGTTCATCTCCCCCTCTGACTTACTCCCCTTCATTCTTCCTCTCCTGCTATCTTCTTCTTTTTCTTTTTTCTTAAAATATGTTGCGTTATTTGTTTCAGATCTGTGATTCAACAGTCTTCCACAATTCACAGTGCTCACCGTAGCACACATCTTCCCCAATGTCTATCACCCAGCCACCCCCTCCCTCCCACCCCTGACCACTCCAGCAAACCTCAGTTTGCTCCTGAGATTAAGAATTCCTCATATCAGTGAGGTCATATGATACATGTCTTTCTCTGATTGACTTATTTCACTCAGCATAACAACCTCCAGTTCCATCCACGTCGTTGCAAATGGCAAGATCTCATTCCTTTTGATGGCTGCATAATATTCCATTGTGTATATATACCACCTCTTCTTCATCCATTCATCTGTCGATGGACATCTTGGCTCTTTCCACAGTTTGGCTATCATGGACATTGCTGCTATAAACATTGGGGTGCATGTACCCCTTCGGGTCCCTACATTTGTATCTTTGGGGTAAATACCCAGTAGTGCAATTGCTGGATCGAATGGTAGCTCTAATTTCAACTGTTTCAGGAACCTCCATACTGTTTTCCAGAGGGGTTGCACCAGCTTGCATTCCCACCAACCGTGTAGGAGGGTTCCCCTTTCTCCACATCCCCGCCAACATCTGTCGTTCCCTGACTTGTTAATGTTAGCCATTCTGACTGGTGTGAGGTGGTATCTCACTGAGGTTTTGATTTGGATTTCCCTGATGCCGAGCGATGTTGAGCACTTTTTCATGTGTCTGTTGGCCATTTGGATGTCTTCTTTGGAAAAATGTCTGTTCATGTCTTCTGCCCATTTCTTGATTGGATTATTTGTTCTTTGGGTGTTGAGTTTGATAAGTTCTTTATAGATTTTGGATACTAGCCCTTTATCTGATATGTCATTTGCAAATATTTTCTCCCATTCTGTCGGTTGTCTTTTGGTTTTGTGGACTGTTTCTTTTGCTGTGCAAAAGCTTTTTATCTTGATGAAATCCCAATAGTTCATTTTTGCCCGGGCTTCCTGTGCCTTTGGCGATGTTTCTCGGAAGAAGTTGCTGCGGCTGAGGTCGAAGAGATTGCTACCTGTGTTCTCCTTTAGGTTTGGATAGACTCCTGTCTCACGTTTATGTCTTTCAACCATTTGGAG
>NW_027397085.1:12781875-12930728 GCF_003265705.2 Callorhinus ursinus | reverse complement strand
TGTCAAAGATAAGTTGACCATAGAGTTGAGGGTCCATTTCTGGACTCTCTATTCTGTTCCATGGATCTATGTGTCTGTTTTTGTGCCAGTACCATACTGTCTTGATGATGACAGCTTTGTAATAGAGCTGGAAGTCCGGAATTGTGATGCCGCCAGCTTTGCTTTTCTTTTTCAAGATTCCTCTGGCTATTCGGGGTCTCTTCTGGTTCCATACAAATTTTAGGATTATTTGTTCCATTTCTTTGAAAAAAGTGGATGGTATTTTGATGGGGATTGCATTGAATGTGTAGATTGCTCTAGGTAGCATTGACATCTTCACAAGGTTGGTTCTCCCAATCCATGAGCATGGAACGTTTTTCCATTTCTTTGTGTCTTCTTCAATTTCTTTCCTGAGTATTTTATAGTTTTCTGAGTACAGATCCTTTGCCTCTTTGGTTAAATTTATTCCTAGGTATCTTATGGTTTTGGGTGCAATTGTGAATGGGATCGACTCCTTGATTTGTCTCTCTTCTGTCTTGTTCTTGGTGTATAGGAATGCCACTGATTTCTGTGCGTTGATTTTATAGCCTGCTACTTTACTGAATTCCTGTATGAGTTCTAACAGTTTTGGGGTGGAGTCTTTTGGGTTTTCCACATACAGTATCATATCATCTGCAAAGAGTGAGAGTTTGACTTCCTCTTTGCCGATTTGGATGCCTTTGATTTCTTTTTGTTGTCTGATTGCTGTGGCTAGGACTTCTAGTACTATGTTGACTAGCAGTGGTAAGAGTGGACATCCCTGCCGCGTTCCTGACCTTAGGGGAAAAGCTCTCAGCTTTTTCCCATTGAGAATGATATTCGCTGTAGGTTTTTCGTAGATGGCTTTTATGATATTGAGGTATGTACCCTCTATCCCTATACTCTGAAGAGTTTTGATCAAGAAAGGATGCTGTACTTTGTCAAATGCTTTTTCTGCATCTATTGAGAAGATCATATGATTCTTGTTCTTTCTTTTGTTAATGTATTGTATCACGTTGATTGATTTGCAGATGTTGAACCAGCCTTGCAGCCCAGGGATAAATCCCACTTGGTCGTGGTGAATAATCCTTTTAATCTACTCTTGGATCCTATTGGCTAGTATTTTGGTGAGAATTTTTGCATCCATGTTCATCAAGGATATTGGTCTGTAATTCTCCTTTTTGATGGGATCTTTGTCTGGTTTTGGGATCAAGGTAATGGTGGCCTCAGAAAATGAATTTGGAAGTTTTCCTTCCATTTCTATTTTTTGGAACAGTTTCAGGAGAATAGGTACTAATTCTTCTTGAAATGTCTGATAGAATTCTCCTGGGAAGCCATCTGGCCCTGGGCTTTTGTTTCTTGGGAGATTTTTGATGACTGCTTCAATCTCCTTAGTGGTTATAGGTCTGTTCAGGTTTTCTATTTCTTCCTGGTTCAGTTTTGGTAGTTGATACATCTCTAGGAATGCACCCATTTCTTCCAGGTTATCTAATTTGCTGGCATAGAGTTGCTCATAATATGTTCTTATAATTGTTTGTATTTCTTTGGTGTTGGTTGTGATCTCTCCTCTTTCATTCATGATTTTGTTGATTTGGGTCATTTCTCTTTTCTTTTTGATCAGTCTGGCCAGGGGTTTATCAATCTTGTTAATTCTTTCAAAGAACCAGCTCCTAGGTTCGTTGATCTGTTCTACTGTTCTTTTGGTTTCTATTTCATTGATTTCTGCTCTGATCTTTATGATTTCTCTTCTCCTGCTGGGTTTAGGCTTTATTTGCTGTTCTTTCTCCGGCTCCTTTAGGTGGAGGGTTAGATTGTGTATTTGAGACCTTTCTTGTTCCTTGAGAAAGGCTTGTATTGCTATATACTTTCCTCTCAGGACTGCCTTGCTGTATCCCAAAGATTTTGGACAGTTGTGTTTTCATTTTCATTGGTTTCCATGAATTTTTTTAATTCTTCTTTAATTTCCTGGTTGACCCATTCATTCTTTAGTAGGATGCTCTTTAGCCTCCATGTATTTGAGTTCCTTCCGACTTTCCTCTTGTGATTGAGTTCTAGTTTCAAGGCATTGTGGTCTGAAAATATGCAGGGAATGATCCCAATCTTTTGGTACCGGTTGAGACCTGATTTGTGACCTAGGATGTGATCAATTCTGGAGAGTGTTCCATGGGCACTAGAGAAGAATGTGTATTCCATTGCTTTGGGATGGAATGTTCTGAATATGTCTGTGAAGTCCATTTGGCCCAGTGTGTCATTTAAAGTCTTTATTTCCTTGTTGATCTTTTGCTTAGATGATCCGTCCATTTCAGTCAGGGGGGTGTTAAAGTCCCCCACTATTATTGTATTGTTGTCAATGTGTTTCTTTGCTTTTGTTATTAATTGCCTTATATAATTGGCTTCTCCCATGTTCGGGGCATAGATATTTACAATTGTTAGATCTTCTTGTTGGATAGACCCTTTAAGTAGGATATAGTGTCCTTCCTCATCTCTTGTTACAGTCTTTGTTTTAAAATCTAGTTTGTCTGATATAAGGATTGCCACCCCAGCTTTCTTTTGGTGTCCATTAGCATGGTAAATAGTTTTCCACCCCCTCACTTTCAATCTGGGGGTGTCTTTGGGTCTAAAATGAGTCTCCTGCAAACAGCATATTGATGGGTCTTGTTTTTTAATCCAATCTGATAGCCTGTGTCTTTTGATTGGGGCATTGAGCCCATTTACATCCAGGGTAACTATTGAAAGGTATGAATTTAGTGCCATTGTATTGCCTGTAAGGTGACTGTTACTGTATGTTGTCTGTGTTCCTTTCTGATCTTTGCTGCTTTTAGGCTCTCTCTTTGCTTAGAGGACCCCTTTCAATATTTCTTGGAGGGCTGGTTTCGTGTTTGCAAATTCCTTTAGTTTTTGTTTGTCCTGGAAGCTTTTTATCTCTCCTTCTATTTTCAATGACAGCCTAGCTGGATATAGTATTCTTGGCTGCATATTTTTCTCGTTTAGTGCTCTGAAGATATCTTGCCAGTCCTTTCTGGCCTGCCAGGTCTCTGTGGATAGGTCTGTTGCCAATCTAATACTTTTAACATTGTAGGTTACATATCTCTTCTCCCAAGCTGCTTTCAGGATTTTCTCTCTGTCTCTGAGACTCGTAAGTTTTACTATTAGATGTCGGGGTGTTGACCTATTTTTATTGATTTTGAGAGGGGTTCTCTGTGCCTCCTGGATTTTAATGCCTGTTTCCTTCCTCACATTAGGGAAGTTCTCTGCTATTATTTGCTCCAATATACCTTCTGCCCCTCTCTTTCTTCTTCTTCTGGGATCCCAGTTATTCTAATGTTGTTTCGTCTTATCAAATCACTTATCTCTCGAATTCTGCCCTCGTGATCCTGTAGTTGTTTCTCCCTCTTTTTCTCAGCCTCTTTACTTTCCATCATTTGGTCTTCTATATCACTGATTCTCTCTTCTGCCTCATTTATCCTAGCAGTTAGTGCCCCCATTTTTGATTGCACCTCATCAATAGCCTTTTTGATTTTGACTTGGTTAGATTTTAGTTCTTTTATTTCTCCAGAAAGGGTTTCTCTAATAACTTCCACGCTTTTTTCAAGCCCAGCTAGTATCTTTAAAGTCATGATTCTGAACTCTAGGTCCGACATCGTACTAATGTCCGTATTGAGTAGGTCCCTGGCTGACGGTACTACCTCTTGTTCTTTTTGCTGAGGTGATTTTTTTCGTCTTGTCATTTTGTCCAGAGGAGAATAGATGAATGAGAGAACAAAATGCTACAATGTCCCCAGCAAATATACTGTATACAAATCAGAAAAGACCTGAAACCAGGGGAAAAGAAAGGGAAAGAAAGAAAAAAGAAAAAGAAAAAAAAAAAGAAAAAAGAAAAAAAGATAAAAACAAAAACAGAACAATACAAAAAAAGCAGAATGTGATCAAATATGATCAGGCTAATGCATAGATCAGTGCCACACACTAGATTTTGGGCGTATTTTGGTCTGTTAGAAAAAAGCACCTCCTAAAATTTTAAAGGAAGAAAGACATATATGTACAAAATAAGGGTTGATACAATGAAGGGATAGAAGATGACTGTAAAGATGAAAATTATAGATTTTATAAAAGGACTTGATAAGAAGTTGTTTGAAAAAAGAAAGAAGATTTAAAAAAAAAAAGGGAAAAAAGGGAGATAATGTGATCAGGCAGGAGACTAGAACAGAACCATACACTAGTGATTTAGGGTATATTTTTATCTGTTAGAAGAAACTGTATCTCAAAATTTTAAAGAGAGAACAACTTATATATATATGCCAAAAATAAGGGTAACTACTATGAAGGGATAAAATATGACTCTAAAAATGAAAAATAAATGTTTTTGTTTTTTTTTTTAAAAAAAGAGATTGATAAGATGTTGGTTGAAAAAAGGGAAAAAGAAAAAGAAAAAAAAACAGTTAACAAAAATTAACTTTGATGAACTAATGAATCATGGTAAAAAAAAAAGCCATGAATTCTATGTGCAGTATTCCCCTAGCGCTGGAGTTCTCCCGTTCTCCTTGATCGGTAAACTTGGTCTTGGCTTGCTGGCTGTTCGTGCTGATCTTCTGGGGGAGGGGCCTGTTGCCGTGGTTTCCAAATGTCTTTGCCGGAGGCGGAATTGCCCCGCCCTTGTTGGTCCAGGCTAAGCAAGCTGCTCGGGTTTGATCTCAGGAGCTTTTGTTCCCTGCAAGCTCTCAGTACAGCCTTGGAGGACCAGGGCAAAAATGGTGGCCTCCCAATCTCCACCCGGAGGAGGTGAGAAATCGGGGCCCCACTCCTCAGGGCGCCCCCAGAGAAAAGCAGTCACTCCCTTGTCCCCGGTCTCCGGCCGCACCCTGTGCTCACCCAGCCTGTGACCGAGCGTTTGTATCTCTGGCACCTGACCCCGTGTGGAGTCTCCAAACCCAGCAGATCCCTGCGGTGCGTTCCCACGCCGCTCCTCCCCGGGAAGGAAGGGGAGTCTCCCCGGATCTGCCACCTGTTGGGTCCCTGCTGCAGGAGCAGTGGCCCGACTGGGCCGCGGATCAGTTTATGGCCACCCCGAGCTGATAGCCCGCGCCTCGGCTCCGTCTCTGCAGCCGGCTTCCCCTCTCCGATACCTGGGAGCTCTGGCACACTCAGGCTCCCCTGGTCTTTCTGTGACCCCAAGGGTCCTGAGACCCCACTGTCCCGCGAGGGTTCCACCCCCGCTTAGCCACTGGAGCGACGTCCCTCCGCGGAGCCGACTTCTAAAAGGTCCGATTTTGTGCTCCGTGGCTCTATCACTTGCCAGAAGCGGCCGACGGAGGCCCCCTCCCCCGCCGTCTATCCTCCCGAATATCGCCTCGGATTCACTTCTCCGCACGTCCTACCTTCCAGTAAGTGGTCGCTTCTCTGTTCAGAGAGTTGTTGCTACTCTCCTCTTTGATCTCCTGTTGAGTTCCCATTGATCACTACTCTTAACTGTTAATGAAAAACCCTTACTTCACCTTTCTCTTCTCCTCAAAATAGAAGCAATACCTTAGAAAGAGGCAAAACTTGAGCACGTGTTTTTGGGTTTTCGTCCTGTTCCTTCTACTTGCTTCCCCGGCTAGCATTTAAAGTAAGCATCCTGATGGGCAAAACTGATTGAATCTGATATCCACTGGGCCATGTGCTCTGGAGGGTGGGAAGGGGGGCAGGGTTATTGCATCAGAAAAGCAATTCAGGGCACCTGGGTGGATCAGTTGGTTAAGCGACTGCCTTCGGCTCAGGTCATGATCCTGGGGTCCCAGGATCGAGCCCCGCATCAGGCTCCCTGCTCAGCAGGGAGTCTGCTTCTCCCTCTGACCCTCTTCCCTCTCGTGCTCTCTGTCTCTCATTCTCTCTCTCTCAAATAAATAAATAAAATCTTTAAAAAAAAAGCAATTCAAACCTCTCGGACCACTGCAGCAGGGGTAGTTGATCAGCCTTAGTCCTCCACCTGCCACAAAGTAAATCAGCTTTTTCCACTGTGTGGCTCCCAAACCAGCAAAATTAGCATCACCTGAGAACTTGCCAGACATGCAAATTCTCCATTCCTGCCACAGACCTACTGGCCCCAAAACGCTGGGGGTGGAGCCCACCAATCTGTTGTAACAAGCTCTCCTTGTGATTCTGATGCACACTCAAGTTTGCAAACCACTAGAAAAGACCTCACAGCCCCTGGCAGGCCCAGCTAGAGCCTTTTTGTTGTTGTTGTTTTTAGCTTGACGGAAGTCAAGAGAACAAAGCTACTGGCACATGCTTTAAATCCAGTAGTAGTTTTCAGTAGCTCTGTATTTTGGGGTTTGAGGATGCTTCCCAGCTATTAATAAAGACAATACTTTGAGCCCTATCTGATATCATTGTGTTTCTACTCCACTAGTTAGGACCAGTGTGGTAGAAGGAATAAATGTTGATACTTCCCAGTCTTCATCACACAGGGCCTGGAACAGAAAACCAACTTGAGAAAAACAAAACCACCAAGGGCTGCTATTTGGGATCAAGTATTACAGTGAAAGATGGGGACTTTTTGAACAGGGTGGTTTCCAGCAGCTTGAACATAGCTGCCAGTGCAACCCAGCTGTGGGGAGTTTTTTATTTAAGACAGTGTTTAAGTACCACTTATGAACAAAAATAAGCAGAGTTTCACTGTATAGATGTGTTTTTAAGTCTTTGAAGAGAGACCTTTTTATTGCATGTCAGTCCAGATTTTAGGTCTCAGCGGGTAAGAGTACCCATTAGCTTGTCACTGGAGGGTGAGATTTAGAGCTAACTTTGGATTTGTGCCATATATGCCGAGGCTCCTAGATTTCAACAACCCTCCACTCAGCCCAACACAATCACCACTTGTTCTCTAAAGTCTCACCTGAATGTTTTTGATGAGTGTTATGGCTGAGTGTTATACACTGTGAGATCAACCTGTGTGATTACTGTATCTTGTCAATAAACAGGTAACATGAGGGTAACATCATCTCCTAAACAAAGGTGGATCAAATCTCATGGAAACATTTCAGCTCCAAAGGTTGAAAAAGTTTAGAAATTTTTATGTCTGAACACCTTCTCTTAGAACTGAGCTTCCTTGGTGCCTCCAAAAGAAAATGAATCACATAAAAATACACTTTGGTCTTACAGTCAAGTCAGGATTCAGAGAAAGGTGAAACAAAAAGCCTGGCCAAAGAGCTAGAAGAGGAATCTCTTCCAAAGAAAGCTTAATTCATTAAATGACAGGTTGGGAGGATATGACATGGAGAGGAACACAAAGGTCATATCAAAGCTGCCACTAGGGCTCATGTTGTTCAGTACGATTAAAGCAGGAAGAAATCTAGAAGGGGAAACACCATTACTTCCGCCCAACGATGCTCAGGTGCAGGAACACCATGCCCAGATGCTCCAGGGAATGGTACAAAACAAACTGTTGTTCTGCTTTGCAGTAGCACACTTTACTACTGAGGTCTTGAGAGTTCCAAGATGGAGGAAGATAAGGCTTAGTGGAGGGCCACGTAGCAGAAAGTCTTGGTCCTGACTTTGCTGAGCTGTGACTCAGCAAAGCAGCTTCATTTTCTTCAGGGTTGGTTGAGGGTTAGATATTGGGGGAGATAAATATAGATATTAGGAAAACACTTTCTACCAGCAAGAATCCACTGGTCTTCCAGCAGAAGAGAATAGTCCATGTGGCAAGAGCTTAAAAATTCTTTGGGATCTTGTTGGAAATGGAAACAGTAGACACACACACAGAGAGAGAAAGCCGTTCTCTTTTTCCTTTTTTTTTTTTTTTTTTATTTTCCCATGGATATTTTTTTTTTTTTCCTTTTTTTTTTTTTTTAGAGGAATCCTGATCTCCTTGAACAATGGGCTGAAACCTCACACAACTTTTACATTGAATATATTTCCTCTTTTCATTTTCTGCCGTGCTAATACCATGATTTGCCTTGCTTTTAATACATGGATAAAGGAAAGGATTCACAGAAGAAATTAGTAATTGAGGACATGGATAAATTGGTTGGAGCCAATTACAGAAAGAACAAGATGTTACACAGCTGATGGAAGGTGGGACACATAGCGAGCACTGCACTCTCGATCCTTCCCAGCCTCTGTCTTCTCTGACAGCAGATGAGGGAAGATGTTTGTAACCTTGAGGAGAGGTCGGTGAAAAGGGAAAGATGACAACTTTGGAGAAGAAGTAAAAATCACAGTGGCTGCCCCTGAGTTGAAATAGAAGTTGCCCAGGCAGAACAGTCAATGAGTATCTTCCAAAGTTTTGAGTAGTCAATCCCCAGCCAAAACCCTTTAAATGAACCGCGCCTTAATGCATCCGTATTTTCATTCTTTACAGTATTCTCAGTTACGTATTGTTTGGGTTAGCTGTTTCGAATTCTCAGATTTAACTTTTATCTGCTCCTAAGTAGGAGGTATCTGATTGCTTAGGGTCATAAAGAGTTCATGACACTGAATTATCATTTTAGAAACCCACGGAGTGTTTTTATTCTAATTTCTTTACGTTAGTGAGCTCATTCGTCCCTTGCCGAGTGTTCATTTCATACAGGTGATTTTTTACATGTACTAATACATACAATGAAGACTTTGGAAAGACACTTATAGACAAATTTGTGATTGCTGAAAATTATTTGAGAGAACTGGAATTCTCAGGAAAAATTAGAGGAAAAACCAGAATCTGCTGTCAATGTCATAAATCAAGAAAAGAAAAAGGACCATAACCATGTCCAGTGGAAGTCAACAAAAATTACCATACCAGGGATATGAGTTGCTCTTTTTCTCGCCATTACCCTGGAGCCATAACCATTGGAAACATCCCTTAAATGACTCTACCTACACAACTGTTCTTACCGTTGGAAGCATATTAGAATGGCCATGGAGTTTTATAAAATACTGACGGCTAGGCTTTAAAACAAATACTAAGCTAAGTAAGACTGTGCCTTTTTCCCTAAGTGGGATTTTATTGCAGGACCTATTAAACATTATGTTCTTAACTATTTAGGTCTTCCAACTCCTAAGCCCCTTGAGGTGTGGGACTTATTGTGTTTGTGTCTTCGATGCCTTCTGTAGGCAGACTACCTGCTACATTTTTATTATATGGATGGATAACATTAATAATGAGTTTGGAGATGCATTTCTGTTCCTAAGTTCAAAATCAGACTGCACAGCTTCCAGCTTCTGTACTTGTTGTTATCCTGTTTACCTCCCAGAAAATGAGGTACCTTTCTCCTTTATTTCCTTAGCAGGGAAAATCAAACTATAGTTTCCTTCTTAATGTCATAAATGTCTTAATGGCTCCTTGGGATCACTTCTTATACACTCTGCCTTTTGTATAGGAATACAACGTTTGATGAGGGCTTTAAAAAAAAGTTATTGCAGGGGCGCCTGGGTGGCTCAGTGGGTTGAGCATCTGACTCTTGATTTTGGCTCAGGTCATGATCTCAGGGTTGGGAGATGGAGCCCCACATCAGACTCCCTGGAGTCTGCTTCTCTCTTTATCCTCCTCTCCCTCTGCTCACGCACCACCCCCATGTGTGCACGCATGTGCTCTCTCTCCCAGAAACAAATAAATAAATCTTCAAAAAAAAAGTTATTGCAGAAATGTGCACAAATCATAAGTGTACATCCTGATGAATTTTCAGAGAGTGAATGCATTCAAGAAACCAGCATCCAAATACAGAAACAGAGAATGGAGTTTCACCCAAGAATTTTGTCATAAGTAGTCTGCACATGAAAACAAAAAAGAATTTTCAGATATGTATCATTATTTGGAGAAATCCAAGAAAATATGAGTGAAAATTTAAAATATATTCTGCTTGAGTAGACAATATTAAGATGCTTAGGTACAAAATAGTAATTATTTTCTTGTATAGTAACCAGTAACCAAACTAAAGATGTTAAAAATAAAAAGGTAAAACAAAAATTCATTCATAGTAGCAACTAAGAACATAAGATAATAATAAGTAAAAATATTATAGTCCTTTACAAAGAAAATAATATAACTTCACTTAGAAAAATAAGAGCAATCCTTACCAAACATAAATCTATTATGTTCCTGAAATGCATACAAAAATATTTTTAAAATGACAATTCTGGCACTACTATAAAGCAAACTGAATTCCCATGAAAATTATTGTAAAATTTATCTAGAAGACAAAGCACATGGGATGCCTAGATGGTTCAGTTGGTTAAGCAGCTGCCTTCAGCTCAGGTCATGATCCCAGGGTCTTGGGATCGAGTCCCTCATTGGGCTCCCTGCTCAGCAGGGAGCCTGCTTCTCCCTCTGCCTGCCACTCCTCCTGCCTGTGCTCTCTCTCTCTGACAAATAAATAAATAAAATCTTTGACAACAACAACAACAACAAATAGAAGACAAAGCACATTTTGAAATTGTAAATCAAAAGAATTAAAATAAATCTTACCCGACTAGATGAATAAAACATATCAAAAAACACATGAATTAAAACAGTGAAGAATCAACAAAAATCATATATAATAAATGAAAGACTATATCTCTTAAAGGCAGACCCTACTATAGTGGTTTTCACACTTACGCAGTCATAAGAATCACCAGGAAAACTAGGAAACACTGAAGACTCTGAGCTCTACCCCAGAATTTTTAAATCAAGTCTTCTTGGTGCCAGTCTTATACTCCTGCATTGGCCAGCCTCCTGGACAGTGATAATGGCAGAGAAAATCACCTAAATAGTTGATTGTCTTGATGGTTCCAACCCCACACTAACTCATACAAGATGTACAAGGAGAGTGA
Organism: Callorhinus ursinus; assembly: GCF_003265705.2. Taxonomy (NCBI): domain Eukaryota; kingdom Metazoa; phylum Chordata; class Mammalia; order Carnivora; family Otariidae; genus Callorhinus; species Callorhinus ursinus. Next base: position 12,919,964 of record NW_027397085.1, on the reverse strand, counting down.
GATGATGCCTTTTCTAAGAACACAGACTCTTGGAACAGAGAGGGGATGTGGGTTAGCAACTACGTGGTTACAAACTATACTCACAGAACAGCATCTAGGGGCCTAGACAACTCTAGAAGAGTGCTTGAATGAATCTATCTATACAAACCCACACACTTTTGTCTGTTGTCTCGCTTTTTGACTCCACTCACTGGGACATTAAAAGGAAATATCTTTGATTCTCTTTTTATATATAAATCCAAGCATTCATGTTTATTCTCATTTCCATCGCCTTCTTGTCTAGGGCAGTTTTATGATTCTACCAACTATACGGGTAGGGCTTTCAGGAATTTTCATTACCATGTCATTCAAGGTAGTGGATTGCTACCATGAGCTAACCAACAAGCCTCTAAGACAGGCCTTCCTTAGTCACAATTGAAACTGCTGTTGACTCTTTTTCAAGTGTGTACAAGCCACGTTAAGTACAATAGAGCTTAATAGAGTGTGATTTCTACTTTATTATCTAGATGATTTGAACTGACCTAGATCGGTTTCCTACTGTTTCAAATTGGAATAGTTATCTGTTTGGAAGTTTTATTTTACTTTATTTTTTTTAAAGATTTTATTTATTCATTTGAGAGAGAGACAGAGAGACAGAGCAAAAGCAGGGGGAGAGGCAGAGGAAGAGGAAGAAGCAGACTCCCAGCTGAGCTGGGAGCCCAATGTGGGCCTCGATCTCAGGACCTGGAGATCATGACCTGAGCCAAAGGCAGATTCTTAACCATCTGAGCCACCCAGGTGCCCCTGTTTGGAAATTTTAAAATAATCATGTTATTGTGCCACATTGGACTATATGCAAAAATTTTAGATAAATAAAATTAAAGAAAACAGGAAGTATATGGAAATCATAGAGCCACTTGAGAGTATATGTAGAACTTCTGCAATCATAAAAGCCATGGAAGATATTTGCCAAAAAACAAGTGGAAGATTAGAACTCAGTAAAATCTGAACAAAAAAATTTTTAAAAGACAGAAATAAACTGGGTAAATTCTTGCTTAAAAAGACGTCAGATAAAATTTAACTATCAACATAGAGTGTATACTAACTAATAAGAAAAGTAATTTGGCAATATGTATCAAGAGACATAAGAATAATTACTACTTCCTCAGCGGTAGTCCCATAAATTCATTTTCAGAAATCATAAGGAAGGCAGTATGCACAGAATGCATATGTCCAAACACCGCTTTTAAGCAAGTAGTGTCCTATGGCCAGCTAGGGTTCCAAGAGTTCAATGATAGTCATAGCAGTTAACAGGCTATGAAGCCATGGGGTGCAGGGGTGGGCCCAAAGGACAATGATGAGAAGGTAAGCTGAAATCAGGAACAAAGGAAACAATCTAACACAAACCCCCAAAGGTTCTGACCTGCATCAACCAGCAGGCACCCACTTCTGGGGTGGTTCTACATTCCGAGGCAATGAGAGTTTGATCTGCCTGACAGCACCACCAGCAACACACTCTTTCCCTGTTGTCAGAAGGATAACAAGGAGATAGGAAAAAAAAAAAATGGAATGGAAAATGTGAGGTACCAAGTTGTTATCTGCAGAGTCTCAGGCACAGGAGTTTCTAAAAGGGTCCTATGGTTTGGCAAGGGGCTGGGCAGGGAGTGGTTGAAGACAGTGAGCTGTCTTCAGGGGAAGAAAAGGGAAGGAAAGTTTAGGGCACCTGAGTGGCTCAGTCGATTAAGTATCTGGCTCTTGATTTTGGCTCATGTCATGATCTCAGGGTCATGACATCGAGCCCACATCAGGCTCCACAGTGGGTGTGGAGCCTGCTGAAGATTCTCTCTTTGCTTCTCCTGCCTCCCCTTCACAGCAGCCCCCCCACCACTCTCACTCTCTCTCTAGGGAAAAAAATAAATGGGAAGAAGAGTTTAAGGGTATTATCTCTGGTAGGTAGAACTATAAGGATTTTTTTTCTTTCTACCCTTCAAAGTTTAAAAAATATTTAGCAATGTCCATTTTATTTTTTTATGATCAGAAAAATCAGTCATAAAATAAAAGGGAAAACATCCTTCCTTTATGTAAAGCTTGAAAATTTTGATTATTCCCTGGTATTCCTCAGGAGAAAAGAATAATCTCAAATAATGTTTTGTTGGAGGTTAAGCATTTACACTGTGAAAGGGCAATGAATACAGAAGGGTTTTCTTTTTTTTATCAATAGCTTATGCTGTTAAAAATCCTCTGAGAATGCTAAACACCAGGCAATAAATACAATTTCTTTTCTAAGTCCCATTTGCACAAGTACTTTTTTTGTTTGGATTTTCCAAGGACAACATTTGTGAAGGGGATAACAGAGTGGTAATGGAGCAAATGCACATTTTCAAATAAGATTATAAAACATTTTTCTACAGTAAATACAAGCAAAAGGAGAGGCCCCAAACATTGAAACAGTTTGCTATAGAAAATGCAAGGAATGATCCATGTTATATCCTATAATCTTTAGGAGCAAATGGGTAAAAACTTTACTTCCTGGGCACCTGGGTGATGCAGTCAGTTAAACGTCTGACTCTTGATTTCAGCTTAAGTTGTGATCTCAGTGTCCTGAAATGGAGCCGCAAGGCGTGCTCCACACTCAGCATGGAGTCTGCTTGGGATTCTCTCTCCCTCTCCCTATGTCCCTCCTTCCAACCCCATGCACTTGCACTCTCTCTCTCTCTCTCTCTCAAATAAATAAATAAATCTTTTTTTTTAAAAAAACCTTTACTTTCTATATATCTAATTAGTTAATTGTAAACATTGAGAATGATGTCAACTTAATGGAGTAAAGAAATTTGAGAGAATTGAAATCATACATTTTTTTCCAACTACAGTGTAATGAAACTAGAAATTGGTAACAGGAGGAAAATTCTCAAATTAAAGAGGGGGAAAACTCCCAAACTCATTTTGTAAGACAAGCATTTGACACCAAAGCCAAAGAAGGAGACTAAAGAAAAGAAAACCATAGGCCGATTCCCCTGATGAGTAGAGACACAAAAATCCTCAACAAAATACCAGCAAACCAAATTCAACAGCACATTAGAAGGATCATACACTATAATCAAGTGGAATTCATTCATGGGAGCAAGGATGGTTGAACATATGCAGATGAATAAATATGATACATCACATTAGTTAGAATGAAAGATAAAAATCATATGATCATTTCAATAGATAGAAGAAAAGTATTTGACAAAATCCTACATCCATTCATGATAAAAACTCCCTACAACTTAGGTATGGAAAGAACATACCTCAGTATAATGAAGACCATATATGACAAGCCCACAGCTAACATTATACTTAAAGCTGAAAGGTTGAACACTTTTCCTCTGAGGTCAGGAACAACAGAAGGGTACCCACTCCCATCAGTACTATTCAACATAGCACTGGAAGTCCTAGCCATAGCAGTCAGACAAAGTTAGAAAGATAGATAGATAGATAGAGGAATCAGAATTGGAAAGGAAGAAGTAATATGGTCTTTCTTTGCAGTTGACATGATTTTATATATAGAAAACCCTAAAGACTTCACTAAAAATTATTTAAATCTATCAACAAGTTCAGTAAAGTTAAAGGTTACAAAATCAACATGCAAAAATTAGTAGTTTCTATACACTAATAACAAATTATCTAAAAATGAAATAATGAAAGCAATGCCATTTGCAGTAATATCAAAAACAATAATATAATTAAAAATAAATATAATCAAGTAGGTAAAAGACCTCCACCATGAAAACTCCTAAGATACTGATCAAAGAAATTGAAGACACAAAGAAATGGAAAAATATCCCATGTATATGGATTAGAAGTATCAATATTGTTAAAACGTCCACATTAACCAAAGCTATCTCTAGATTCAATGCAATCCCAATCAAGATTCCAATGACAGTTTTTAGAAAAATATGAAAACAATCCTAAAATATGTCTGGAACCACAAAAGACCCCAAATAGCCAAAGCAATCCTGAGAAAGAGGAACAAAGCCAGAGGCATCACACTTTCTGATTTTAAACTACATGATAAAGGGATAGTAATTAAAACAGAGTGGTAATGGCATAAAAACAGACACATGGGCCAATGGAACAGAATCAAGAGCACAGAGCTAAACCCATGCATATGCAGTCAACTAATATTTGAAAAGGTAGCCTAGAATACTCAGGGGGGAAATGATAGTCTTATCAATAAACGGTATTGGTAGAATTTATATTCACTTGAAAAAGAAACTACATATCCATGTTATACCACTCATAAAAATTAACTCAAAATGGATGAAAGACTTAAATGTAAGCCCAGAAGCCAAAAAACTCCTAGAAGAAAACACAGGAAAAACATGTGGGTCATGTTAGCAATTTCCTGGATACGACACCAAAAGCACAGGCAACCAGATAAAAAATAGACAAGTGACTACATCAAAGCTTCTGCACAGCAAAAGAAATAATCAATAAAGTGAAAAAGCAACATATGAAATAGGAGAAAATATTTATAAACCATACATCTGAGAAAGGTTTAATACCCAAATACATACAACTCAATAGCAAAAAATAAAATAAACCAATTTAAAAATGGGGAAAGGACCTGAAAATATATTAAGAAAATATTCAAATAGCCAAAAGGTACATGAAAAGGTGCTCAATATCACTAAGCATCAGGGAAATGCAAATCAAATCTACAATGAGATATCACCTCACACCTGTTAGAATGACTATTATCGAAAAGACAAAACGTAGCAAGTTCTGGCAAGGATACAGAGGAAAGAGAACACTTTTCCACGGCTGATAGGAATGTAAATTGGTGTAGCCTATGTAGCCGCTTTGGAAAACACTATGAATGTTCCTCAAAAAAGTGAAAATAGAACTACCATATAAACCAGCAATTCCACTGCTGGGTATATATCTAAAGGAAAATAATTCACTATCTGGAAGAAACATCTGCACCCCCATGTTTATTGCACCATTATTTATATTAGCCAAGACATAAAAACAACCTAGGTGTTCATTGATAGGTGAGTAGATAAAGAAAATGTGATATATAGTGGTGACTATAGTTAGCAATACTGTATTATATATATGAATGCTGCTAAGAGTAAATATTCGAAAGCCCATTCACAAGATAAAAAAAAAATATTTGCAGTGGGTGCCTGGGTGGCTCAGTCATCAAGCGTCTGCCTTCGGCTCAGGTCATTGTCCCAGGGTCCTGGGATCAAGCCCCGCATCGGGCTCCCTGCTCAGCTGGGAGCCTGCTTCTCTCTCCCCCACTTCCCCTGCTTGTGTTCCCTCTCTCACTGTGTCTCTCTCTGTCAAATAAATAAATAAAATTTAAAATATATATATTTGTAGCTACATGAGGTGATGGATGTTAACTTATTGTGGTAGTCCTTTTGCAGTAGCAAATGATTATGTTGTACACTTTAAATGTACACAATATGTGAATATATCTCAATACAACTTAGAGAAAAAATCACCAATGGCCAGTGATTTATCCAATCACACCTCTGTAATGAAGCTTCCAAAAAAACCCAGAAAGAAGGAGGTGGGAGAACGTCCTACTTGTGAAGGTGCCGAGAGAGTGACATGCTCAGGGAGAGGGCATGAAAACAACTCTTCCATCTGACCGCTCCTAAATTGTATTCTTCTCTAATAAACTGGGAATGTAGTGAGTCAACTGGTTCCTGAGTTCTGTGAGCTGCCCTAGCAAATTAATCAAACCTGAAGAGGGGGTCATGGGAGACCCTGATATCTGGTCTGTCTGTCAGAAGTAGAAAGCAACTTGTACTTACACTTGGCATTGGAAGTGGCGGCCATCTTGTGGGACTGAGCCCCTCATCTGCATGATCTGACAGTATCTCTAAGTAGATAGCATCAGAATTGCCTCAAACTTATAGGAAACCCACCTAGCATCTCAGAATTGCTTAGAGAGGGAAAACTATCACCCATTTGATGACCAGAATACAGAAGTGTTAAGACTATTTTGTGTACTGTGAAGGAAAATGATACTGTGTTTTTTTTTTGAAGCCTCTTTCCAAATTGGAGAGTACACCATCCTGAAATAAAAGTGTAAAAGTGTTCATTTTTTTATCCAAATATCTTGCATGTTTTTTGTTTTTGCTTCTACTGAGCTGGAGTGAATTAACCTCTTAGTTATATGAAGCAAAGTCAGTTAAATAAATCAAATAAAAAATTGAAAACAATAACTTGAAAGAAAAAAATTAAGTATATTGTATCATTGATTAAAGTATCATTTCATGAAAACTAAATTTCTCCTTCCCTGATTACCCTAAATATCTTGTAAACAACATTTTTCAATCATGTTTAGAACATTTTCTTTTAGATTAATAACTTGAAGTGTTCATGGACCTTTTAAATTGCAAAGAAATCTGAACAAAGACTCCCTACTAAGATAAACTAAGATCCTCTGTATTTAAGGATTGCTTATTTTTATGAATTAAATCTTCTATATATACCTGGTAGTGATGCAGGAATTTTTGTCCTCATCAGCTCGTCCTCACATGTGTGAGTTGTGTCTAAAGGAAAAAGTATCCGGGAGAATAGGGAAAAAATGAATTTCCTGTAACGTAAGTTCCTAAGATGTGGCAGCATTAGCAGAGAATGATGGAGCCCCTAAAATGTGTCCAGCGCTATCAGTTGTGGGAGGATGATGGCGAATAAGCCAGGTACAGCTGCAGCCAGAGGGGGAGAGAGCCAATAAAACAATCAATTATAATACAGGGTAGCGAGGGAACTGAGCAGCAGAATACAATGTCCTGAGGGAGCTCTGCTAGTATGTAGCTAGAAGTCTAAAAGTTTCCAGGGGGAAATGGCACCTGTTAATAGGATGGGCACAGATAAGATGGGGGACTGGTGTTCCAGGCCAAGGAAATGAGAGCAAACGGCAGCTTGCTGAGGAATGGAAGGATTTCACTTTGACATGAGTGTGGAAAGAACTTACAGATTTTATGGGAATGGCAAAAACACAGGGTGGCAAAGTAGGCCAAAGCCAGAAGCCATGAAGGGCCTTGTCGGACATGTCAAGAAGTTTGATTTTATCTCAAGGGCAATGGAACATCAGAGAAGGAGCTTGAGAGGGGAGGGCTGACAGAGAGATGGGTTTAATGGTAACAAAAGTAGTAAGAACTGCCTCTGAATGCTTCCAGGGATACTTAGTAAACACACCTTTCGTCTGTGCTACAGCCCTAGAATAATATTATTCCCACTTTCCACATAAGGAAAGTGAGAATCTTGTAGAGAGAGTTGGCCAAGTGTTCACACAGCTAGAATGGGCCTGAGCCACAACTGGAACTCAAATCTGTCTGAGCCTCGGGGAGATCGGGGGGATAGTGAGGTCAGTATTAGGTTGAACCACGTAAAAGAGCTGAAAACAATTTCCCATGGTTGATTCTGTCTTACCAACCCCCCACACCCTCCGAAATTAAATTTCAATTTCAAAAATTAAGCTGCCAGATGCACATATCTAAGGAACAGAGATGTCACTGGAAATTCTCAGTCCAACTTATTTTGGCAATGTCACTCTGCAGACTTAACCCAAAGGTCCTGGATTCATTTTCTTCTTTCTCTGCTTCTGTCATTCCAAGTCTTCTTGTGGTCTTTTAGCTTTCTGTAATTCCCTAGCAGCCAGAAGCCCTCTGACTCGCCCAGTGTGTTGCAGGACCTTTGGCTCCACTGCATTTCCCCAGATGCCTCTATTCTCAGTTTGCTTTCGCAAATTTCAGCAGCCCAGCTCAGGCAGAGAGAATGAGAGATGTGAGTGCACAGTAAATCCACCTCTGAATCCTGCATTCCTAGGGAAGTCTGCTTGGGATTTTCTCTCTCCCTCTCCTTTGGGCCTGCTCTCGCTCTCTCAAATAAATAAATCTTTTAAAAATAAATTAAATAAAATTCTAATCAAAGGTGGGCAATTACATTGACCTGTATGTCTGCATCAATAGGACCTAAGCCTAGCCGTCAGTTTAATATAGGCTCTTGACAATGAGGTCAATAATCCCATTCTTCTTCCTTCATTATTATTCTTTCTCTTCCTTGGTCCTCTGCATCTGCAAAAAAACTTCCACAAGAAATTTGTTCATGCAAAATATTCTGCCTCAGTTTTTCGCAAGCCCAGGTGTCTCAAATAACAACTTATTTTTGTGAAGCTTATAATATGTTTGTTATGAAGAAAAATTAACAAAACAATCTAACTACCACTACAGAAATGTATTAAATAATTATCACTCCAGAAATCTCTTGATGTACAGATCAAGGAGTGGACAGATAGATGGATAAAGATGGTGGTAAATAGAAATCTGGCTAAGTGAATAGATCAGTAGGGAGGGAGGGAAAAGATAGATTAATCAAAAGACAAAAGTAATTGCATAAAAAGTTGATCGTCCTCTGCATGCTGCTTTTAAAAAAAATAAGATTTAATTTTTGCATTTAACAAAAGAAGAAACCCAGGGGAAGCTGAAGAAATGGCTGGAACTTAAATACATGTTTCTTCATTTCAATTTATAATTTTCTGACTCTTTTATGAGTAAGAAACATAGACATGGAGCAACATTAAATATCTAGAGTTATGATTTCTTGTAAATGACATGTTTCAATTTTAGGCAGAATAATTGACTCCTTGCTTTTAAAAATAAAGAAATTAGCACTCTTGCATATACTTCAGTCTTCACTTCCAACCCCCTAATTTGGGGTATATAATTTCTTATGATACCAGGTTTATAACATTTATTTTCTGTTCTATAACCATAATTCTCTCAGTTATTTAGCCTAAGCTTCTATATTTAAATAGATGCAATGATAAATACCAGTCCTTTTGCTATACTTTTCAGTAGTCATTTCTTGGTTGAATGGGTTTAATCATTCATTTGTTTTTAAAGAAAGGCTCATAATTCCTCTATTCCGTGAATTTGTATGTGCTTTCAAATGCCAGTCTGTTGCCTTTTGTACTAGAAAAACATGTTGAAGGTTATAAAGTTGTTGCCTTGGTCTTCTTCCTGCTAAATTCTGTAGACATTCCTCCACCATCTTCTGGAAACGAGCAGTGGCTTAATCCTTTACTATTCTGTCCATTCGTTGGTTGGCAGGAGTTCATCCTCAGTAGTTTCTTCAAGAAGAAATCATGGGGGGACGCCTGGGCGGCTCAGTCGGTTAAGGGTCTGCCTTCGGCTCAGGTCATGATCCCAGGGTCCCGGGATCAAGTCCCACGTGGGGCTCCCTGCTCATGGGGATTCTACTACTCCCTCTCTGTCTGCCTGTCACTCTGCCTGCTTGTGCTCTCCTTCAATCTCTGTCAAATAAATAAATTAATTAAATCTTAAAAAAAAAAGGGGTGGGGGGAAGAAATCATGGGTGCTATGGCCACACCAGCACACCAAAGCCTGGGCAGAAGGTGGTCCTGCTCCAAACCCTGTACTTTAAAAGTGCCTTGAACTAGCTTATCCCAATTCAGATCTTTCCCCAGGGAGCAAAGGGTTTGCAGCTTTAAGGGACTTTGTGCTTGTGCCTATTCTAGATCGCATTTGGAGCGCATGAGAGCCCAACATTCTCTACCCAAACAGCCGTGAACCTGTTTCCAGAGCCTACACAGATGTCTTCCCCAGGTGCATCTCCTGAATGTGGACCAAACCACCACAACCCATGTGGACTAAGGTATTCATATGACATCTCTAAACATTTACAAGGGTCCTGGGGCCAGGGCTGGCTCTTTCTGTACAATAATATTCTGGTTTGTTCCTCTGAGGAGCTGAAAAATTCTAAATTTAAACCAGATTTTTGAGAAGTATATTTATCAAGGTAGGAGGAGAGAATATATTTTTTATAGTTCTTAGCTCTCTCTTTCTCTCTCTTTCTCTCTCTCTCTCTCTATATATATATAAAATCTTAGACATAATCTTGTAAATTTTGACATATGGTACCTTAGCCTCCATTTATAGTTTTGTGTAGTTTCCACTGAGGTGCTGGCAAGGTAGCATCTGAAAAAGTTTGTTTGCTTGCTTTTTTACTCAAGAATTTTAGTCCATTTACCTAACAAATGAAAACCAACTTGGCCAGCTCTAATATTTTGGGGTCTCTCTTTCCTCAGAATCCTGTTAACTCATTTGCCTATTGCTGAGGAAAATGTTAAAAAACACTGATATTATTTTTTCATTATAGGTGACTTGTACTTTCTACTGTTATGCCTAAAGAATGATGTATTTTTGTTGAAAGCTCAATAATTTAACTAGGCATGTCTTGTTATTTATAATTCTATCAGTTTTTCTTAAACGAATGTGTTTTTTAATCCCTATATTCAGTTGTGCCATTAATTCAAGGAATGTTGCTTTCTGGTTTTTTGTTGTTGTTGTTGCTTTCTGTTTTATTTTTAATTATTTTTATCCTCACTGAGTTATGGTCTATAATTGAGCAATACATATTTTCTTGTACCCATGCTCTTTCTCCTTCACATATTACATCTGCCTCATTGCTTTGAGCTCTTTGCTTCTTTCTTTTTTTTTTTTTCTTTTAGATTTATTTATTTATTTGACAGAGAGAGACACAGCGAGAGAGGGAACACAAGCAGGGGGAGTGGGAGAGGAGAAGCAGGCTTCACACCAAACAGGGAGCCTGATGCGGGGCTGGAGCCCAGGACCCTGGGATCATGACCCGAGCCAAAGGCAGACGCTTAACGACTGAGCCACCCAGGCGCCCCTCTTTGCTTATTTCTTATGTGTTCAAGGTGATTGTATTAATACTTTCTTCCTTGAAATAATTTAATTTTAGTCCAGTTTATTCCATTGCTTAGTATTTCTAATTCATATTTTTAATTCAGTAAAAGTGATTTTTGGACCTCAGGTTTTTTGTTGAATTCTGTACATTCTCTTTGTATTTTATTTTGGTGTTTTCATTCCTGGACTTCTGTCTCTCAATTTATTGAATTTTCCCTTTTATTAACCTCTTCTGCAGTACAGTATTAATGAGGAATTTTCTTTCGTTCTTTAGATTATGGTTTATTTTCAACCCAGTTGCTTTACCTGTGTTTTCTTTCCTCTCCCTATTTCTCGGACAAAGGGGTGCTGTTGTATTTGCCCAGCCCTTGAGGATATCTTCAGTTTAATCCTGCTAAAGTGAGCAGATCTATTTGAAATGCGCATGAATCCTTCCTAATTCACTTCCCACCTTATCTGAAACCTGCTTATCTTCCCCTGAGGCAATGTGTATAATTACCAACAGTGTTATCACAGCCTAACCACTTAGCTGGGGGCCAAGAGACTGAGAGGAGTTCATTTAGAGTTTGCCTGGGATTTTTAGAAAAGCTCCACTTTTTCTTCAAAACACCTATTAAATATGCTTTACTAGAATTCACAACACAATGTGCTTGTGTGTGTGCCTGTGTTTGTGTGCGTGCCTGCATGCATCACAATGGGCACAAAAGCAGGATGCCACTCCAAGATGATAAACCCTGGGGTTGGAGATCACCTCTTTATTCCAGCTGAGAGTTACAGGCTTCCTTCAAAGACACTTTCCATTTTCCCATTCCACCTTCCCACTTCGGTGGTTTATTTTTGACCAGAGACAGAGACCTAACCAATAAATTCTGATTCACTATATCTGTGGTAGAGAACAAAATCTATAGTTTCATCAGTGTGGGAAAGTTTTTAGTTATTGTTTCTTTAAATATTTTGATGTCTCATTCCATTTCTGGGACTCCAATTACATATTTTTGTAGCACACTTGATATTGCCCTCCATGTGATGATGCTGTTCGTTTTTTTCAGTCTTTTTTCTTACTGTGTTTCAATTTGGAGATTTATATTGATAAAGCTTTAAGTTTGCAGCTCTTTTTTCCCTGCAGTGTCAATCCCATCCAGTGTGCTGCCGTCCCAAGACAACATATTTTCAACCTCTAGAAATTTGATTTGTGTCTTCTTTTAGTACTTCTATGTCTTTATTATGCTCATACTTTCTGCTACCTTCTTGAACATATGGAATATATTTGAAGAGCCATTTTAATGTCCTTGTGTATGAATTCTATCATCTTCTGCCTTTGGGGGTCTCTTTCTCTTGATCGATTTCCCCCTCATTATGGATCATACTTTCTTGTGTCTTTGCTTGCTAGGTAATTTTGATTAAATGTCAGAGATTGTAAATTTTATGCCGTTGAGTATTGGATTTTGTTGTAGTCCTGTATTTTTAGGGATTTGTTCTGGGATACAGTTAATTTGAAACAATGCAAACCTTTGGAGACTTACCTTTAAGCTGTGTTAGACTGTCACAGAAAAGCCTTTAGTCTGTAGCTAATGTGGTCTCATTACTGAGGTAATAATCTTCTGAGAACTTTACTTGACAACACATATGTTAAGAGGGGAGACGAACCATGAGAGACTATGGACTCTGAGAAACAAACTGAGGGTTCTAGAGGGGAGGGGGGTGGGGGGATGGGTTAGCCGGGTGATGGGTATTAAAGAGGGCACGCATTGAATGGAGCATTGGGTGTTATATGCAAATAATGAATCATGGAACACTACATCAAAAACTAAAGATGTAATCTATGGTGATTAACATAACATAATAAAATTTAAATAGATAAATAAATAAATAAATAAAAAGGGGACCTTCCATTTTTGTGAACTATTCCTTGCTCTGTGTGATCCTTAGACATTGTACTACCTGTTCCTTTATATTGATTCTTCCTCCAGCCTTGGGTAGATGTGCATGCATTTATCACCAGTACTTTGCTCTTGACGCAAGAGGAATCTCTGCAGATTTCCAGAGTACTCTTTCTCTGTTTAAGTTCCCCTCCATTTTTTTACAGGCTGGATACTGTCTCTAAGCAGTGAGCTGCGGCAATGGTAAGGCTTAATTCATTTGTTTTGCTTCTCTTAGGGATCACTCTTCTATGTTGCCTGTTGTCCCATGTCTGAAAAAAGTTGCTCCCTACATTGGTTGTTTTGTTTGTTGCTTAAATCAGGAAGGTGAATCTGGTTCTTGTTGCACCACCATGTTTGGAAGCAGGAATCCTCTCATGACTGATACATTTAATTTTTTTAATTTTTTATTTTTTTAAGATTTTATTTACTTGTCAGAGAGAGAGAGAAAGAGAGAGAGCGTGCACAAGCAGGGGGAGCGGCATGCAGAGGGAGAAGCAGGCTCCCCGTCGAGCAGGGAGCTAGATGCAGCTCGATCCCAGGACCTTGGGATCATGGCCTGAGCCGAAGGCAGATGTGTAATGACTGAACCACCCAGGCGCCCCATGACTGATACATTTTAAACAAAGGGTTGCAAAGGGCATTTGTTTTTGGCCCAACTATTAAGCAGAAATGGTGGCCAAAAATAAAACTGGTACCAAAGAGGAAAGTATCTGGGACCATCTTTAAGTCCTGCCAAAAGAAGAAAAGAGGTTATGGACCATACCTCCCACAGGATGATCCAGATCCTTCTGTCCCCCAGGACTTAATTTCTCTTCGCCACCCTGTTTTTGTTTTTCCTCCTGAACTTCCGCATGCAGCTCTTACATATCTAACACATATGATAAGACAGACTGTCTATTTTTGGTGATAGAATCTAGAGAGAAAGGAGAACTCTTTAATCCCACTGTATTTGGTAGGACAGGGATTGTGTACCCTTGATTCCTGACTTTGCAGTTGCATGGAGAAGCTTTGGAGTCTTCCTTTGTAAATTATCCAATATGTAATAGCTTAACTTGGAATTTCAGTCTTTCCCTTTCTGACATGAAACTCTTAGGTCTCACAGCATCCAAGAAAATTACCATTGAAATTCTGTCATCAGTAGAGACATGCTCTGGGAGCCATTTAAAGGATTAGAGCCACATCAGAACCTCATTTAAGCATAATTTACTTTCCAAAGCTATATCACCTTGATTAACTAAATTAGTAGTTCCTTAAGAGGCCTCGTGATTTTAAATGAGTCACTTTACTTGTAATGTTTTGCAATAAGACTTAATTTACTGGCACCTTCTCCTATAGTTCCGATTTGCTGATGTTTTCCAAAGTCCAAGAGAATGATTGGTTCATGGGGAAATGGCACTGCTTAGAAAATAAACTAGAACACAGCTTGTCTTTCTATGCTCCATCTGCTCAACCATGTCTTATTAAATTAAATTCTAGGAAAGCATCTCACTGTGTTTTAAAATGCCACGTTGGACTCTGGAAATTAAAAATAATGTTATTGCCTTGAATGCATTTGTTGACATTTTAGTGTTAAAATATGAAGGTCTAAGTTCTAGTTAGAGAAACACTGACCGTAGGTTGTACAACACTTGAGATTTGCACTCAAAAGCTAGGTATCATAACACTGGGTTTCTGAAGCAAGTTTAGACATGGATGAAATCGGGCTCAGAGTGATGTCTGCCCCGATCCCAAATTTGACCAATCCAGAGAGCAACTTCTTAAAGAAATCACATTGCATGACCTCAAAGTATGTTCGTAAGATATGGATAATTAATGATTTCAACCATGGCTCATTTTTGGTAAGTGACATGGTGATTAACAATGTGGGCATTAGTCCCTTGATGCCTGAATCTGGGTAATAAACCTAACATAAAGGACACACACACACACACTTCCTAAGTGTGTCTTTAATGAAACACTTAAGAAACAAAGCACTAGGAATTGGGGAGGAGAAAATGAGAGGATATAAAATATCAGCATTTATACTCAACATTAACTCCTTAAACTAATGATGGCCAATTTTCTCTTGGTAGACATTAATCAGTCTACCAGAAGGTATTCATAGTATGATAACATCATAAAGCATTAGAGTCAAAATAAGTAATTAATGTCATCTAGTCCAATCTTCTTTCTTGACAAATGATATCCCAAGACTAGCCTAATATCAGCCAGATAAACATTAAAAGCAGTGGAGCTAAAAATCTAGGTCCTCTCTTTCCCAACCCAGGGTCCTTACTACCTCTGCACTAATATTGGGGGAAGTGACTTGGTAAGGAACATGACAAATTAATCAGAGTGCTGATGATTACTCTTGTATAACTGAACCAATAGCAGAAGTATCACTGGATGATGGGATTAAGGAAGAATTATTTCTGCTTTCTGCTATTCTATATATTTCAATTTTTAAATCAACACAAATTAATTTTCATATTGGCAAAATACAGATTTCATTTAAAATTCATTTAGAAAAGTTTTCATGGTACCCTTTACCCAAACACTTCAAAAACTACATTTGCAAAATAGTATTTATACTGTTTAGATGGAGATTTTAACAGAGTTCACAAAAAATATGTAATCTGAGACAAATTTGTAGCAAGTCCTGGAACTCAGATATGATTTCACCATAGTAGCATTAGTATGCTCATTTTTTTTTTTTTTTTAGATTTAGGTTGTGTTTGCTGTGAGAGAGAGCACGTGTGTTTGTGCACGTGTGTGTGTGTGCGCGCGCACGCGTGTTGCTAGAGTTAGCTCAGAAGTTCTCATTCATGCAGTGTAAGGCCATCGCATGATGCATGATGTATATGTTATGGCCAGATCTGTAGTGGCAATGCCTGGTAGTATAATGGCTTACCCTTTCGGGTTCTTCAGTTAATTCAATTGGCCACCAGAACACTATGACCTAGCTAACCCCTTATTATTTCAATGAAAATTTTGATTTGCTTTTTTAATATTAAGTAGTGGTTGTGATGGCTAATTTTATATATCAACTGGACTGGGCCACAAGGTGTCCAGATATTTGGTGAAATATTATTCTGAGTATTTCTGTGAGGGTGTTTATTGATAAAATTAACATTTAAATTAGTAGACTAAGTAAAGCAGATTGCCTTCCCTAATGTCTGATGTGGACCCCAGTCTCATCCACATTAGTTGAAGGCCTACGTAGAACAAAAAGGCTGATCTTTCCCTGAGTGCAAGAATATTTCCTACTTGGCTGCCTTAGAACTGGGACGTCACTTTTTTCCTGCCATCAGACTTTAACTGGGACTTTTGATCTTCCTGTGTCTTGAGCTTGTTAGCCTTTACACAGGAGCTACACAAGTAGTTCTTCTGGGTCTCCAGCTTGCTCACTCACCGGGCAGATCTTGGGATTTGCCAGTTACCATAATCACATGAGCCAATTCTGGATAATAAACCTGTCTCCCCCTCCCTCCTCCCTCTCCCTCTCTCCCTCTCTATACATAGATGAGGAAACGGAGTCACAAAAGATTAAGTGACTTATTTACGGTCATGTCACGAGTAAGTAATAGAACCTGGATTTAAACACTGTCTTCACAGTTCACTATAAAAGGGTCAAAACCAAACAAAAACAGAGTCAGTTGCAAAGTGGCTGAAACTTCTACTTTGGCCGATGCCATGACATTTCTAGTAGTTGTCGTGACTTTTTTTCTTCTCTCATCGATAGGTAATTATTGTATATCACTTTGGGAATAAAACTTTTTCATCCAGTCTGGAAATCTCTTCCCTTTAATTAAAGTCCTTGATTTTTTATTTACACGTTATGTAATTATTAATATGGTCGGGTTTAATTCTATTTTCCATTTGTTTCAATTGTTTTTTGTTCCTCTGTTTCTGACTTCTTATGGGATAACTGAATATTTGTTTAGTTACGTTTGATTTCCTTTATTTGGCTTTTCCATTTAGCTCTTTGTATTATATTTAGTGGGTGCTTCTAGTCCTTAAAATATGCATCCTGGGGTGCCTGGGTGGCTCAGTCGGTTAAGCATCTGCCTTCAGCTCAGGTCATGATCCTGGGGTCCTGGGATCGAGCCGCACGTTGGGTTTGCTTCTCCCTCTCCCTCTGCCTGTGTCTCCCCATGCTTGTGCGCTCCCTCTCTCTCTCTCCGTCAAATAAATAACTAAAATCTTTAAAAGAAATAAATAAAAATAAAATAAAATATGCATCCTTACCTCACTACAATCCATTGAGACGTAAGATGGTACCACTTGATGTAAAACTAAAAGACATGCAACACTTGAATTCCATTTAGCACCTCATCTTTTCTGCAACTATCATATATATTACATTTGCCTATGTTATAAATTCTAAAATACAATACTTTTTTTTTTTTTTTTTGCTTTAAATAGTCAGGTGTCTTTTAAATAAGCCAAGAGAAGGAAAAAAAAAAACCAGCTAAGTCACAGATTTACAACTTCCAGTGTTCTTTGTTTCTGTCCGTAGATCTGAGTTTCATCTGATACCATTCTCTTCAGCCTGTAGAACTTCTTTTAGCAGTTTGCCTGAGACAGGTGTATTGGCACAATTATCTGTCAGCTCTTAATTATCAGAAAATGGCACTTTCATCCTCACTTTTGAATTATAATTTGAATTATATTTTTGCTGAATCTTGAATTCTGTGTTGACATATTTGCTTTCACTATTTGAAAGATATTCTTTCATTGTCTTGCAGCCTCTGTGTTTCTGATGAGAATTAAATTGTATGTAAATTATCTTCTCTGGCATCACAGATCTTCTCATTGTCTTTGGATTTTTACAAGTATGACTATGATGTTGCTACATGTTTGATTTTGTATTTACGCCACTTGGGATTTGCTAAGCTTCCTGAATAGATAAGCTAATGTTTTTAAGAAATTTGGGAAATTTTTATCTACTATTTCTTCAAAAAAATTTGGGGCCATTTCCCCCGTTTCCTCTCTCCCTGGGACTATTTTTACATGGCCAAGTTTTTTGTACAGTCTACATGCTCAAGATGTTTGCTGAATAATTGTTACTGAATGATTTGCCCTCCCATAGAAGAATCCCCGCCTATGGGTTTGCTCCTTGTAGATAACACTTTGCATTCTGACGCCCTATTGTGTTATTTCCTACCTGCCAGAGCTCCCTGCAACTCTCTCTGGAGTCCATGATGACAAACTTGACTTTTTTTATGATATGTTAGTGGGGAAACCTTAGGAGGCAGCGCTGTACAACCCTGTGAATCTT
The DNA here is from genome assembly GCF_003265705.2 of Callorhinus ursinus. Classification (NCBI taxonomy): domain Eukaryota; kingdom Metazoa; phylum Chordata; class Mammalia; order Carnivora; family Otariidae; genus Callorhinus; species Callorhinus ursinus. Next base: position 12,902,067 of record NW_027397085.1, on the reverse strand, counting down.
TACTAAGTAGTTTAGTCTGTCCTTTACTCCATCACACCAGCTCTCGCTGGTGGCTCACCTGTTCTGAAACAAGTTGACTAGGCTATCCCTACCCAAATCTTGACATTCAATACCTTGAAGACAATGTATCAAATGTCATCTTCAAATACTGTACCTAGCACCTGTCGGGATGTGTATTGCAGTAAGAAAACTCTTCCTAAGACAGAGACAATGATATCAGAGGAAAAGAGGATAAGCGGGTTAGGAAATTAAATTTTAGGAAAAAAATAGTTATTTCCAAACATTAGCTATGCAATTTCTACTGTCTACCAGGCACTTCACTAGATGCTACAGGGAGAACTAAAGATAAGTCTGAAAATCTTGAGTCTCAAACCGGTTAAAACTGGATGAAATAAGATGACTCCCAAGCATTTTATATATTAAAGAAATCTGTCCTCCAAACTCATCTTAGTTCACCAATTGTTCTAATGTACTTTCCTTTAACAATACAACTAATCAACATAAGCAAAAGGAACACTTTCCCATGTGTGCAGAGATTTTTAAGCCCTGGGGAAATGAAGCACTTTGAGAAATATGTCATTAGTTCACACGTAATTAGTAATCCTCAAAATTCCTCTGTGGTCTGCCTATTCCTCCCTCCCCCCACCCCAATTCCTAAAAACCACTGGTCTTTTTACTGTCTCCTCAGTTTTTCAGGATGTCTTATAGTCTGAATCATCCAGTCTGTAGGCTTTTCAGACTGGCTTCTTTGCCTGAGTAATATGTATTTAAAGTTCTTTCATGTCTTTTCATGACTTGATACAGCTCATTTCTTTTGAGTGCAGAATAATATTCCATTGTCTGGCAGTCTATGTATCCATTCACCTACTGAAGGACAGCATGGATACTTCCAGGTTTTGACAGCTAGGAATAAAGCTGTTGTAAACATTTACGTGCAGGTTTTTGTGTAGACATAAGTTTTCAACTCCCTTTGGTAAATACCAGAGTGAAATTGCTGAATCGTATGATCAGGGTATATTTAGTTCTTGTTAGAAACTGCCCAACTGTCTTCCAAAGTGGCTGTAAAATTCTGCACTCTCACCAGCAAAGAATGACAGTTTCTATTGCTCCACATCCTCGCCAGTATTTGGTGTTGTCAGTATTCCAGATTTTGGCCATTGTAATAGGTGTGTAATGCTATCTCATTGTTACTTTCATTTGCATTTCTCTGATGACATATGATTGGAGCAGTTTTTCATATGCTTATTTGCCATCTGTGTGTCTTCTTTTTTTAAAAAAAAAATTTACTTATTTGAGAGAAAGCATGAGAAGGGGGAGGGTCAGAGGGAGAAGCAGACTCCCTACTGAACAGGGAACCCAACAAGGGCTTGATGCTGGGACTCCAGGATCATGAACCGAGCCAAAGGCAGTCACTTAACCAACTGAGCCACCCAGGCTCCCACTGTGTATCTTCTTTGATGGGATGTCTTTAAGGGCTTTGGCCCATTATGTAATCAGATTGTTTTCTTACTCTTGAATTTTAAAAGTTCTTTGTATATTTTAGAAAATAGACCTTTATCAGTTATATCTTTGCAAATATTTTCTCCCAGTCTGTGGCTTGTCTTCTCATTCTCTAGGGAATTTACTTTTCAGTCTTGTTGACTTATACTGGACTTGAAGTCAGCTAAAACCTCTAAAGCAAATGAATTCATAGAATATGAAGACTTTCCTAGCTAGAAGTCTTTCCTGGGATCCACATTTCACTAGAAAGTTTCCAGGACTATTCCCAGAGGATAATTTCATACAAATTTAAGTAAGAATATAATGTCAAAAAAGAAAAAAGAATATAATGTCATAATGCAAGACTTGAAAAATATGACAAGATCATTTATTAGGTTTTTAATACCCTATAAAGTTGTAACACCAAGTTTCTAAAACTTAAAAAAAAATAATAAAATCTCCTGCATGTAAATCCAGAAAGCTCTGTGTACTTGTCCAATCTTTTGTAGATGGTGGGATTTCATAAGTTAGTAACAACATTTGCAAGAGGGGGAAAGGAAAGATATTCTTTCTCCTTTTTTATCTTTTGTTTTTCACAGTAAGGACTTTTAAAAATAGCATAGCTATACTGCCATATACAGAAAAGAACATTTTATGAAATGAAAGCAAGAACATGTTGCCACCCCTCCCTGGAAAAGGGCAATCTGTGGGGGAGGAAGGAGACAGAGATGGATGACACCTGTACTGATCTGCTTGGGCTGCCATAACAGCATATGACAGGCTGGGTGGCTTCAACAACTGAAATTTATTTCTCACTGTTCCTAGAAGTCCAAGATCAAGGTGACAGCAGGGCCAGTGTCTGATGAGAGCTCTCTCCTTGGATTTCAGATGACCAGCCTATCACTGTGTCCTCATACGGCAGAGAACAAGAGAGCTCTGGTATCTCTTCTTCTTCACAAAATGTCACCAGTCTTATTGAATTACAGCCCCACCCTGATGACCTCATTTAATGTTTATCACCTCCTCACAGGCTCTATCTCCAGATTCCGTCCCTGGGGGCTTAATGAAATTTGGGGGAACACAGTTCAGGGCATGGCAACACCTTGTCAACCAACAGAGATGACTGGGGAAAGGCAAAATATTATATTTGAGAACTTTTTGTTACAATGCAATATAAACAAATGAGAATGTAGTGGCACAAATGGAAAAAAAAAATTATTCTGTAAAAATGGTGAAACAATCCAGGCTCAGTCACTATCGGATGAAGCAGAAAGTCACACATTTAGAATATAAAAGTGTTATCATCATGGCTAAGTTGAGTGTAAGCTGCAAAGGGCAATGTGCTGCATGTGAAGAAGCCAGATGCTCCATGATTTTCTCTCAGAGTTTTATAGGTAGTCTGAGTTATAGGTTATAGCTAATTATCCAAAAGTCAGAACTGCATGACTACTCAGATCTGGGTAAATACACTATCCCTCAGCCCATATATATACCTTCTGTTGTAGAGGCTGCAGGGACAAACGGGCTTAGAGGTGAGAGCAAGTGGGGAGAACTGAAAGGAAAGAGAAGAAGGGAGAAAAGAAGAGCATTACCTTCCCAGCAGCATAAACAGAGTCATTTTGTGGAAGTAACAGAATTGTTCACAATTATTAAATCAAGGACTGTGACCTTATAGGACCAGAATACAGCTGCAGTGACAATTATTAAACAATGGGGAGAATGATCTATATATTTTGGCCCAAAACTAAATATATTCATAATGATTTTTAAAAGTCAACAAATTCTTTGATTCTTCTCTGAAAGGGAGAGTCTAATTTCTCTCCCCTTGAATGAAAATCATGCTTAGTGATTTATGAAAGGCCATGGTGGAAGTAAAAGTGTGCAACTGCCAAGGCTGTGTCACAAAAGACATGTGGATATTTCCTCCTCCTCTCTCAGATCCTTCACGCTGGCAGAAGCCAGTTGTCATGCCAAGAGGACACACAAGCAGCTCTGTGCAGAGGTCCACATGTCAAGGGACTGAACCTTCTCCCAGCAGCCAGGTGGGGTGGCATCTTAGAAGCACATCCTCCTGCCACGGTCAAGCCTTCAGATGGGGACACCCAGCTGACATCTTAACTGCTCCCTCATGAGACACCCTAAGCTAGCACCAAACAGCTAAGCTGCTCCTGCACACCCCACCCACAGAAACTAAAATAATATATGTTCTTCATTTTAAGCTAATTTGTAAGCTGCTAAATTTATTAAGTGAAATAATACATGTCTATTGTTTTAAGCTGCAGTAATATAAAGCTAGATTAGCTTTACATAATATATATTATTAGATAATATATAATATATATTAGGATAATATATATTATATATCTAATTATATATTATATATCTAATTGATGTATTTTGTAGCTAATGATATATCTAATATCTAATAACTAATGTAATATCTAATGTTCAACAGAGGGAAGATCAACAGATTCTTGAATAGCAAGTGTGCTGAGTAGGGTTCCATTTGTGTTTCTGTTATCAACTATACTCATGTTTCACTGAACTCTTTCTTCTGCCTTCAGCCCTGTCGATGGTGCCTGTCAGTAAATAAAAAGGTGATTAAATTTAATGTCATTGAAATTTTTGCCTTTGGTTTTTTGTAATAGGAAACTTGTCCCAGTAATTGAGAATCAAGTCACAGAGCAAACAAATCAAAATCCATACTAGAAAAAGAATGATTTCTCACCCCCCCTCCCCTGGAACTAATTCTGTCCCTGGCCACAGGAAATCTTAGGACCTTGAAGACCATAACTTAGAGAATCAAAAGCCAGGTGGCCTGACTTCTGCTTCTGCTCTAATGTTGGTTTTGAGCTTGAGTAGGCTGTCTCCTTACTCCTGCCAGCCAAACCCTGGCTGTTGCATTCTTCCTATCATACAAGTCTTTCCTGTGGTTTCTTGGATGGTTCCCCAGTCTTTATGAGGCTAAAATAGACACAGTTCTGCTCCTAAAACCCAGTAACTGATCCCCAATAACCATTGCTGTCCTTCTCTTATGTCAACTCCTGACCTCCCTGAATTTCTGCCTGCTGTCTATTCCTCAAGCTGTCATTTGTTTAGAGGTTAATCTAATCTCCCAAATCTTTCTCATTCCCATATAACCAGATCTTAAACATGGGTCCCCCTCTTATTTCCCTCCTACCTCCCTATTCCTTTTCTTTAAGGCCCTATGCCTCAAATCAACAACCTCTGAATAATTTCCCTTACTAAGTATGTACAGGTTTATTTGGGTTGTTTTTTTTTTTGTTTTAATTTAATTTTCATCTGCCAATAATAAGCTTCATTTCAATTTTCTAGCATACAGTCCTCATGAGAAAGTTATATCTGCCCAGGTAACTGTATTCGTTCCTTATTATTTGTTTTGTCTTTAGCTGGGTTATAAGCAAATTCAATAATTTTATGGTTGGGAGAATTACTGGAAAAGACAGCAAATATTCCATATATCTTCAGATCCATTGAAAATTCAAAATATTGTCAATTGGGGAGTTGCACGGTTATAATTTGAATTGCTTATTTCAAATTAATATTTATTACTTTACACAAGGTCGTAAGATGGGTTCTGTTTGTTCTAGGTAATTAAAAGGCATTATCTCTTCTGTTAATTTAGAATTTCTTTTTTTTAAAGATTTTACTTATTTATTTAAGAGAGCAAGTGAGCACAGAGGGAGAGTGAGAGGGAGAAGCAGACTCCCCACTGAGCAGAGAGCCTGATGTGGGGCTCGATCCCAGGACCCCGAGATCACGACCTAAGCCAAAGGCAGACACTTACCCAACTGAGTCAACCAGGTGCCCCTAATTTAGAATTTCTTAATTTAGGTATTTAGATGGGGAGAGACATAATAGGCAACCTATTATTTCTATAAGTACATCCACATAAATATACATGCTAGCAAAGTATAGATCAGCTTTTGGGAGTGAGTTTTAGATTCAAGTAAATGCCCAATCAAGAAAGACTGGCAGTCCATTGAAAACATTTGTGACACCAAAATAGATACTGGTACAGCTATGTCTCAGGGCAGTCCAAGATGGATCTCTGGCCCTTCCCCATGACCAACTGGTAATTTATCCATTTCAATATCTCATATCCCATAATTTATTGGTTTTAATATCTCATAATGTTCCTGTCCAGTTAGACAGGTCAGGATTAGAAAGGTGATTTTTAGATAATTATAAAGGCAAGGGAGAAACAAAGGGAAGTGTGAATGGAAAGAGAAAGTAGGAGGAAAGAAGGGCAGAATAAAACATTACAGGGACAAAGCAGTAGCCTAGGAGAAAGAAAGATGAGTGAGGGAAAAGAAAACGAGGATGTTCATTGGGATCACAAGAAATTGGAAAGAAGTGCAAAGAATCAAAGTAACGTTTTAAGAAGAGAGGAAAAGGAGTAGGGTGAGTTTCATTCATTCATTTATTAAGTATCCCATATGTACTATGTGCTAAGCACTGTGGTAGGTCTTTTCCATAAGGGAAGAAAAAATTTATTTCAGAACTCAAAAGACTTACTACCTGTTGTAAGTAGTCTAACCAGGAGCGAACCTGAAATATTCTGATTACAGTTAGATGCGTTATCTGCTGTTCCACCGGAACTTTTCGTTGCACGAAGTAAAACCAAAACCAAATGAAAACAAAACAAAACAAAATTATGAAAGATGAGTTTTTTTTTTTTTAAAGGCAAGGGAACAGCAGAGACTAGGTAAAATAACAAATAATCACAAAACAGGAAATTTCTACATAGGAGATACGATTAAATGGCATCAGGAAAGCCTGTATTAGCCCAGATCTGCCCTTGAAAAGCACCTCAGTTTCCTGTGTTTCTAAAGTCCTTCTTATGGCACAGGAAAGTAGGAGGAATAATCCACTCCTTGTCTCAGATTTCTGCTTGTCTATACTAGAGGAACTTCTGACTTCTTGTATATAATGGGTAGAAACAACCAGACATTTTTCCATTTCTCAGTTACTTTTCCTGTGTGAGAAGTGGTTTATCTGATTGATGAGGCAGTAAGAGTATGACTTCTGTTCATTCCTATTTTTCTATCTGGCAGTGTTATATGCTAAAGGTCTTTATGAATATATGGCCTCAGGCTCCCTGTCCCTGCTCTTGGCAAGAAGAGACAATTCTCCCTGCGGCTGGCTGGATAAGCATTCTCTGCAAACTGATACTTCCCACACCCAGATGGGTCTCCAGCTCAGAACTTGATGATATGCTGAGGAACAGGGGGTAGAGAAAGCACTAGGAAACCCATTTTGCCACGATATTCAGGCTAAATTTTCGAGTTCAGCTTTACAGGCAATAAATTGAATATGCTAGTCCCTATTTATCCCCTGTGTGTGTTTTTCAGTGGGTCTAGTGTATTACCAATTATCTTCCTCAAACCACAATAAGGAGGCTTTAGATCAAATGAAACTGTGTGGGAAGGGTGTCTAATTAAACTTGAATGTTCCATGAATTCCTTGGTTTTAATGGGTATATGATTTTCCTACTGAGAACGGGGCCCAGGGGTTGTACAGGTGACCTATTGGTGGGGCAGAGGGCAGGGAAGGCAGGGTGCTAGTAGTGCTGGGGAGGGCACACTGGGCACTGGAGGCAGTGGGAGAGCCAAGTTACCGACTAAGAAAAGGAAGACACACAAAAGGAATGGAAAGACACTAAAATCACTGTTTACCATCAATATATTTTTTTCTAGGAAGAGCTCTTATTTTAAATAATAGCTAGCATCTTTATTTTTTTAAGATTTTTTAAACAGATTTATTTATTTATTTGACAGAGAGAGAGGGGGGAGAAAGCAAGAGCAAGCAGGGGCAGGGGCAGAGGGAGAGGGAGAGAATCTCAAGCAGACTCTCCATTAAGCACAAAGCCCAAAGTGGGGCTCGATCTCACTATCTCACAATCTTGAGATCATGACCTGAGTTGAAACCAAGAGTCAGACGCTTAACTGACTGAGCCACCCGCGTATCCACAGCATCCCTATTTACTAGATGCTTAGAGAACTTTGTATAGAGGAAAATTCATTAAAAAAAAAAAAAACTGTATGGAGAGATAAAAATAACTACTATCACAAAGGGAGAGTTGCCCCCCAACAAGAAACAAACAAAAAGGAAATAAATAAAACTTCAAGGAGATTATTTTAAATTCTTCCAAACCTTTCTCTTTGCCAAACTTGTTCACTCGCGTTTAGACAGAGAATAAGCATTTATTTTTACAGATTTCACCCTGAGGATTAGAAAGGTTAAGTAGTTTACCTAAAGTTATTGTTCAGCACTGGTGAACAAAGGACACCAGAGTTTGCTCCATCACCAGTGCTGAATAAGAGATCCCCACCACAACTGCAATCATTGCCCTGGAAACCTGATATTGTGGCTACCACCTTTCCAGAATGTATTCTCCTCAGCTTCTGCTTCTTTGTCTAATGAGCTTCTATTTCAAAAACTAGAGTGGGTGCATCTTACTTAGTTGAGCCTAGATCACATGCCCACCCTCTAAATTCAAGAGAGGCAAGTATCTGGAACTTTAAATCCTGACAGAGAGAGATAAACTCTGCCTCCCTACAAGACTGATCTAGATAATCAGGATGGTTCCAGATTACTGGCCCCCAAATAATGCAAATATCCATTACAAGTACTGAATTAATAAAAAACTTACTCATTCAGTTATACTAACCACATTCCCAAGGCTCAATAGACGTACATGGCTATTTGCTTCCATATTGGACATTGTAGATCTAGAACATTTCCATCATCACAAAAACTTCTATTAAACAGTACTGGCCTAGACAAAAATCTTTCATTTTATTGATATGCAAAGGCAGGCCCCTGGAGGCTAACTGATTTATCGAGGTCCCAGAGCCAGCTAGTGTTCAGTTCAAAACTAGGTATCAAATTTCCTGTCTCCTTTTTTATTCCTCTAGCCATCACAACTTACTGTCTTTCAACTTACAGTTGTAAATGTGATGTTTGTTTGGTTCATTTCTCCAATTTGTCAAAAGCTGCTGATTCCAAAGACTGTTTTATTGTATTAATTTGAAGAACTGGAAAGCTTCCATGAAAAGCTTTTGTGGTTCTAAAGACAGTTATTAGCAGAGCCTGGATATAACAAGTGTTTTCTGACTCAAGCTTCAGATGATCTGTTGCATAGAATATTGAGCGAATAATCTCAAAGTTTTTCCTTGAGCCAGTTACAGAAAGGAGACAAAGCTCATGCAGAACACCCAAGGTTAAAGGAAAGACACTCATGCCTCTCTAGCACAGGTCATGGAGAGTCTAGATGTCTTGAGGATATCTGCCGAGTGGCAGACGCATTTTCAGCCAGGCAACAAGTTGATCTCTGACGTGGAATGCAGCTCTTCCAACGATTCCCAAAGGCTAGCAGCAGCTAAAGAACCAGATCCAAGAGAAATATTTACACCCACACCCACTCAAAGATGCCGACTCTCTTCCTGCTCGGAGACACACTTGCTGCACTGCTAACAACCGAGAGCACCCGGTGTCTCCTCGGCCGGGTCTGTGCGTATGCAAAGGAAGGGACGAGCTCCAGGGAGATGCACACGCTTTTCCTCCCAAACCCAGAGTGAGAGCGTGCCTGTTGCCAGACACTGCGTGGTTACCAGCACCCTGAGGGTGATTCGCAGGGAGCAGGATTCAAATGGTTTAGTTTTCAGACTAGGTATCTTCAATAGGGTTGAGACACTACTCTTCACACTCCCTGGAATAAATTATGATCGTTCAAAAAACTCCGTTTTCTCTCTCCGAGCAGCACACGAACAATGCTGAAGGAAGGTGGTGAACAGCATACACGGCCTCTGACAGCTGGAGCGGAATATGAAACAGGAAATATGTCCAAGTCAACTGAAAAACAGGCAGCTAGCCTAGCTGATCTTTCTAGACTCCGCCCCCTCTAGCTCCTCCCAAGTATTGAGTTGTGCCTTTTCCCGTGCTTTAAAAAGTATTCACTAGGGCCTGCTGGGTGGCTCAGTCGGTTAAGTGTTTGCCTTTGGCTTGGGTCATGATCTCAGGCTCCTGGGCTCCTTGCTCACCGGGGAGTCTACTTCTCCCTCCCCTGCTCATGCTCTTGTGCTGTCTCAAATAAATATATAAAAATCTTTAAAAAAAAAAAAGTATTTTCTAGCCATTTCTTTAATTCCTCTTATTATCCTATAATTGTTAAAAATTTTTGTTCCCCATTATTTATTAAGCCACTTGAGGGCAGGGAATGAGTCTCATCCTCTTTTATTTTCCTGGTATCTATTCAATACTATTTGTGAGCACTACTCTAAGCTAGACACTGTCCTAAGCTCTGAGTATACAACAGAGAACGAAACAATTTTCAAGGTATCCTAGAACTTATATTGTAATAATGGCTAAATACACAAAAAAGAGTAAGGATGGGGCACCTGGGTGGCACAGGTGGTTGAGTGTGCAACTCTTGGTTCCAGCTCAGGTCATGATCTCAGCTTCGTGAAATCGAGCCCTGCATCGGGCTCCACACTCAGTGGGAAGTCTGCTTGAGATTCTTTCTCTCCCTCTGCCTCTCTCTCTCTCTCTCTCTCACACACACACACACACTAAATAAACAAATACATCTTTTAAAAAATGGGTAAGGAGGTGAAGAATCATGGGAGGCTTCTATTTGAGGTAGGACAACCAAGGGAGGTATTTCAGGTGATACAATGGTTGAGCAGAAATCTGAATAAAATGAAGAAAGAAATCATGTCATGTCCGTGTGCAGAGGAAGAGCTTTCCAGGCTGAGGGAGCAGGAAGTAGCTGGTTCAACATAGATTCACTAAATAACATAGTTACTTGTTACCTGGGAAAGAGACAGGAGAAGAGGTGGATCCTGTGGGCAAGCAGATGAATAACGTATGCTAAGAGTAAAACCATGAAAGTGGAGAAGGGTCTTACTAGCCTACCTACAAGCCCCCGTCAATCCTACTTCATGGCACCTCTCACATCTGAAGGGCTCACAAGCTTTGTTCTTCATAACACCACATAAATGCCTCACCACAAGGCCTGTAATACAATCTGTGCACCTCAAATATCCAAGCCTATTTAAGCTCACTCAAATACACGTAGTTAAATTCTAGGAACTGTCCAAGAGTCATTCCCACAGCCCATGCTATCTCCAGCCCCCTCAATGGAAATTGAGTGTAAGACAAAACATTTTTCTATGTAATGTGGTGAATTCCCTCAGCAAATCATGCTGGAAGCTAAAAAACATCCAACTTCCACTTCAACTGGAAAATCAGGGAAGTTTACCTTTATAAGCTGATTTATTATAAATTATTATCCTACTGTCTTCTGCTATCTTTTGTTCCTCAGTATGCTGTAAATCACTCAGGACAATATATCACATATTATTACTGCTTGCTCCTTGGTTGGTGCAGGAGGCAGTCAATAAGTGTTTACTGAATGAATGACACCCTTAAGAAATAGAGTCTTGACTGAGACATCGAAGTGGGGCATCTGGGAGGGCAGGGAAGAGAATGAGATTCCTGGAGATGAAGAAAAGGAGCCTCAGGAAAAAAACGGGGCACGATGTATCTGGAGCGGGCTGCATGTGTATGTTTTAAATATTTACTCTGAGGTACTAATGTTGATCACAAAATGGAGTGGAATGAGATATTTAAGGTAATGCTGTAAGCCTTGCCACCCGCAAAATTATCAAGCATTTGAAATATATCTGTTTTCTACCGGCTAATACTCATTCTGACATCATGTTCACGTCACGTATGAGATTCAGCCCCCCTGTATCTGAGTCCAGACACATTGCTGTATAACACACACACACAAAGATGATAGTCACATATGCATATGATATAAAATATGATATGGAAAACATATATATATATTCCAACCAGTCCTCTATCACGGTTGCTGCTTCTGCTGGTCCAAGCCATTACCTTCTCTTGGGTTATTGAAACAGAGCCCCTCCCCCCCCGCCATGTATTTGATAGCCTACTTCTGCCCTTGCCTGGTCATTCCTCTGCTCACAATTGTCCAGTGGGTAAAAATCAAAGCCCTTACAATGGCCTATAAGGCTCTATGTGGTGTGCCTCTCCTTCCTTTTGACGCGAGGCTCCCTTTACTCTTCCCTTTCATGACTCTGTCCCTACCACACAGCCCTTCTTGCTGATTCTTGAACATTCCAGATACATCTCCATCAAAAATGTTTTTCTTCTCTCCCATTCTCTTCAAGACAACTCAAATGTCATTGTCAGAGGATTTTATCCCTCTGTAAAAATAATAACTTACCCTCCCTCTATGTCACGCCCACTGCAATGTTTGGACCTCCATGTCTTCCTTGCCCTATTTCATTTTTCTCCATAACACTTATCACTGTCTGACATACTAAATATCTATTTGCTTGTTTGTTCATTATCTTTCTTCACAAGATTACAAGATCCTTGCATCCAGATTCTATCGTTTCATTCTAGATAAATGTGTGTTGATAAATGAATGAATGTTAAAAAGATAAGGAAGTAGGAGTAGAGCTTTTAGACTTTATAGTTGAGACAACAATAACTCATGGTACAAAAAGAATCAAAAAGGTAAAAAGATTATAATGATGGTGATGAGGAGAATGATGACAAGGATGAGAATGATGATAGAAATCACTATTCACAGATCTTTCCTGAAGCAATGTCACTGTGTGCAATGCCTCATTGAATTCTCCCCCAACCATATGCAGGTTCTGTTCTTTTCCCAGTTTATAGATAAGGAAACTGAAACTTTAAGGAGTTAGATAAGTTGCCCAAGAACACAGGGATGGTCAATGTTAAGACCTATGATTTTTAACTCCTATCTGTCTCCAGAGCCCGTGTCACTAACTGCTAATGTGACATCTCTAAAATAAGCATGGTGCTGTGCTAGGGTCTGCCACAACAAAACAAAGCACAAAACAACACCACTGGAAGATTTCCTAAGGCAATATTCCAAGAATAAAACCAGATTCATGGAGGTAATAAACAGACCTGTTGATTATAATGAAAACCTATAATCCTGATTCACTGAGTCATACTCAATAAGAGCAAATACAAGCAAATACACAGGTAACTAAAATACATATAAGAGAAAATAACTCTCCAGATCGTACTTATTTTGTTCTCGGTCTCTGCTATCTTTCAAGCTGTTAGTAAACTGATCATTTTTTTTTTTTTTTTTACTTGTCATCGTGAGTAACTCAAGTTTGCACTGTGTTTCTGCCATATTCAGTTTCTTCATGACATATGCCACGTGGCTTCTGGTTCAGCTCAAGTCAATGCCATTTTTCTGTAGCCACTTTACCCTTGTACCGCAAGTCAGGGCTATTGCCATCTACAAAGTAAGCAGGTGAGAATTGCTTTGTTTTGTTCAGTTTCACACTGAGAAGGTTAGTGTGAAAAATTTAAAGGGGCAAATCTTTTTTTTTTTTTTAAGATTTTTATTTATTTGAGACAGAGTGAGAGCGAGAGAGATCACAGAGAGAGAGGGAGAAGAAGATCCCCCGTTTAGCAGGAAGCCCGATGTGGGGCTCGATCCCAGGACCCTGGGATCATGACCTGAGATGAAGGCAGACACTTAACCAACTGAGCCACCCAGGCTCCCCAAGGGGAAATTCTTCTAATGAAACGTTTTCTGCTGAGTAGAATAGCAGTTTTTAAAATTAGCTGCTACTGGTATGATATATCAAGATGAACACTCTCAAGCTGTGTAACTATAAACATAAATTGATATAACCTATCTGGGAAGGAGTGTGACACCGTGTTCTAATCTATTAATCTAATAATTTAACTTCAGCAACTCTAGTCCAAGGCTATATTTGAAACAGAAAAAAGAAAAATCTGCACAAACATGTATACTTTGGCTTATGTATCAGAGAAAAATATTAGCAATAGGAGTATTTACAGTAATTATTATAAATACTTCTATTTACAGTAATAGGAGACTGCTTAAGTAATTATGTTTCTTAAGATAACATAGCACACTGCCATTGAAAGATATACTTCATAAGGATATGTGTAAGTATATATTCATAAGTATATATTCACACATGGGAAACATTTATGCTGGCTGCTCAATGGAAAAAAACTAAAGGATTCTAAATTTTATAGAAAGTTGAATTTCAACCATGTAAAAATATGCCCAGAGAAAGGGGTGGGGTGCAAAAGAAACACAAGAAGTTGTTTCTGGGTAGTAAATGTCAGGTGATAGTTGTCATGCTGTACCTTGCATTTCTTTTTTTTCTTTTTTTTTTTTTTGATGTAGTGTTCCATGATTCATTGTTTATGCATAACACCCAATGCTCCATGCAGAATGTGCCCTCTTTAATACCCATCACCAGGCTAACCCATCCCCCCACACCCCTCTCCTCTAGAACCCTCAGTTTATTTTTCAGAGTCCATCGTCTCTCATGGTTCGTCTCCCCCTCCGACTTACTCCCCTTCATTCTTCCCCTCCTGCTATCTTATTCTTTTTTTTTCTTAACATATATTGCATTATTTGTTTCAGAAGTACAGATCTGTGACTCAACAGTCTTGCACAATTCACAGCGTTCACCATAGCACATATGCTCCCCAATGTCCATCACCCAGCCACCCCATCCCTCCCACCCCCCCACCATTCCAGCAACCCTCAGTTTGTTTCCGGAGATTAGGAATTCCTCATATCAGTGAGGTCATATGATACATGTCTTTCTCTGATGGACTTATTTCACTCAGCATAACACCCTCCAGTTCCATCCACGTCGTTGCAAATGGCAAGATCTCATTCCTTTTGATGGCTGCATAATATTCCATTGTGTATATATACCACCTCTTCTTTATCCATTCATCTGTCGATGGACATCTTGGCTCTTTCCACAGTTTGGCTATTGTGGACATTGCTGCTATAAACATTGGGTGCACGTACCCCTTCGGATCCCTACATTTGTGTCTTTGGGGTAAATACCCAGTAGTGCAATTGCTGGATCGTAGGGTAGCTCTATTTTCAACTGTTTGAGGAACCTCCATACTGTTTTCCAGAGTGGTTGCACCAGCTTGCATTCTCACCAACAGTGTAGGAGGGTTCCCCTTTCTCCACATCCCCGCCAACATCTGTCATGTCCTGACTTGTTAATTTTAGCCATTCTGACTGGTGTGAGGTGGTATCTCATTGAGGTTTTGATTTGGATTTCCCTGATGCCGAGCGATGTTGAGCACTTTTTCATGTGTCTGTTGGCCATTTGGGTGTTTTCTTTGAAAAAATATCTGTTCATGTCTTCTGCCCATTTCTTGATTGGATCATTTGTTCTTTGGGTGTTGAGGTGGATAAGTTCTTTATAGATTTTGGATACTTGCCCTTCATCTGATATGTCATTTGCAAATATTTTCTCCCATCTGTCGGTTGTCTTTTGGTTTTGTGGACTGTTTCTTTTGCTGTGCAAAAGTTTTTTATCTTGATGAAATCCCAATAGTTCATTTTTGCCCTTGCTTCCCTTGCCTTTGGCGATGTTTCTAGGAAGAAGTTGCTGCGGCTGAGGTCGAAGAGGTTGCTGCCTGTGTTCTCCTTTAGGATTTGGATGGACTCCTGTCTCACACGTAGGTCTTTCAACCATTTGGAGTCTATTTGTGTGTGTGGTGTAAGGAAATGGTCCAGTTTCATTCTTCTGCATGTGGCTGTCCAATTTTCCCAACACCATTTCTTGAAGAGACTGTCTTTTTTCCATTGGACATTCTTTCCTGCATTGTCAAAGATGAGTTGACCATAGAGTTGAGGGTCCATTTCTGGGCTCTCTATTCTGTTCCATTGATCTATGTGTCCATTTTTGTGCCAGTACCATACTGTCTTGATGATGACAGCTTTGTAATAGAGCTGGAAGTCCGGAATTGTGATGCCGCCAGCTTTGCTTTTCTTTTTCAAGATTCCTCTGGCTATTCGGGGTCTCTTCTGGTTCCATACAAATTTTAGGATTATTTGTTCCATTTCTTTGAAAAAAGTGGATGGTATTTTGATGGGGATTGCATTGAATGTGTAGATTGCTCTAGGTAGCATTGACATCTTCACAATGTTGATTCTCCCAATCCATGAGCATGGAACGTTTTTCCATTTCTTTGTGTCTTCTTCAATTTCTTTCATGAGTATTTTATAGGTTTCTGAGTACAGGTCCTTTGCCTCTTTGGTTAAATTTATTCCTAGGTATCTTATAATTTTGGGTGCAATTGTAAATGGGTTTGACTCCTTGATTTGTCTCTCTTCTGTCTTGTTGTTGATGTATAGGAATGCCACTGATTTCTGTGCATTGATTTTATATCCTGCTACTTTACTGAATTCCTGTATGAGTTCTAGCAGTTTTGGGGTGGAGTCTTTTGGGTTTTCCACATACAGTATCATAGCATCTGCAAAGAGTGAGAGTTTGACTTCCTCTTTGCCGATTTGGATGCCTTTGATTTCTTTTTGTTGTCTGATTGCTGTGGCTAGGACTTCTAGTACTATGTTGAATAGCAGTGGTGATAGTGGACATCCCTGCCACATTCCTGACCTTAGGGGGAAAGCTCTCAGTTTTTCCCCACTGAGAATGATATTCGCTGCAGGTTTCTCATAGATGGGTTTTATGATATTGAGGTATGTACCCTCTATCCCTATACTCTGAAGAGTTTTAATCAAGAAAGGATGCTGTACTTTGACAAATGCTTTCTCTGCATCTATTGAGAGGATCATATGATTCTTGTTCTTTCTTTTGTTAATGTATTGTATCACGTGGATTGATTTGCGGATGTTGAACCAACCTTGCATCCCAGGGATAAATCCCACTTGGTCATGGTGAATAATCCTTTTAATCTACTCTTGGATCCTATTGGCTAGTATTTTGGTGAGAATTTTTGCATCCATGTTCATCGAGGATATTGGTCTGTAATTCTCCTTTTTGATGGGGTCTTTGTCTGGTTTGGGGATCAAGGTAATGGTGGCCTCATACAATGAGTTTGGAAGTTTTCCTTCCATTTCTATTTTTTGGAACAGTTTCAGGAGAATAGGTATTAATTCTTCTTGAAATGTCTGATAGAATTCCCCCGGGAAGCCGTCTGGCCCTGGGCTTTTGTTTCTTGGGAGATTTTTGATGACTGTTTCAATTTCCTTAGTGGTTATAGGTCTGTTCAGGTTTTCTATTTCTTCCTGGTTCAATTTTGGTAGTTGATACATCTCTAGGAATGCACCCATTTCTTCCAGGTTCTCTAATTTGCTGGCATAGAGTTGCTCATAATATGTTCTTATAATTGTTTGTATTTCTTTGGTGTTGGTTGTGATCTCTCCTCTTTCATTCATGATTTTGTTGATTTGGGTCCTTTCTCTTTTCTTTTGGGTAAGTCTGGCCAGGGGTTTATCAATCTTGTTAATTCTTTCAAAGAACCAGCTCCTAGTTTCGTTGATCTGTCCTACTGTTCTTTTGGTTTCTATTTCATTGATTTCTGCTCTGGTCTTTATAATTTCTCTTCTCCTGCTGGGTTTAGGTTTTATTTGCTGTTTTTTTCTCTAGCTCCTTTAGGTGTAGGGTTCGGTTGTGTATTTGAGACCTTTCTTGTTTCTTGAGAAAGGCTTGTATTGCTATATACTTTCCTCGACTGCCTTTGCTGTATCCCAAAGATTTTGAACAGTTGTGTTTTCATTTTCATTGGTTTCCATGAATTTTTTTAATTCTTCTTTAATTTCCTGGTTGACCCTGTACCTTGCATTTCAAAAACAGTGTATTGGGGTGCCTGGGAGGCTCAGCTGGTTAAGTGTCTGCCTTTAGTCCAGGTCATGATCTCAGGGTCTTGGGATTGAGGCCCACATCAGGCTCTCTGCTCAGCCGGGAGTCTGCTTCTCCCACTTTGTGTGCTCTCTCTTTTTCTCTCTCTCTCTCTCAAATAAATAATAAAATAAAACCTTAAAAATTAAACAAAAACAGTGTATTATATGCAACTGATGAATCATTAAATTCTACCTCTGAAACTAAAAAAAAAAAAAAAAGATGACTTATATACATAACTTAAAACTGTTTAATTTTTATTTGTGGAAAAAGGTGAATTAATAGAAAATGCAACACGGCTAAAATTCCAACACACGATTTGATCGTAGACTCTTTCTACCATACTTTCAAATGAGTGAGAACACACTTTCAATAGAAAAGTTTCCCTTTCTCTGGCCCTGAGATAAACAAGTAGACAATGCACTGTACTTGTTTTTTTGTTTGTTTGTTTGTTTTTAAAAAGAGGGAACGAAAGAGAGACAAAAGGGAGGGAGGGAAGGAGAGAAGGCAAAAAAGGCATTTTTTAAAAAAAAATTATTATGTTATGTTAATCACCATACATTACATCATTAGTTTTTGATGTAGTGTTCCATGATTCATTGTTTGCATATAACACCCAGTGCTCCACGCAGAACGTGCCCTCTTTAATACCCGTCACCAGGCTAACCCATCCCCCACCCCTCCCCTCTAGAACCCTCAGTTTGTTTCTCAGAGTCCGTAGTTTGTTTCTCATGGTTCGTCTCCCCCTCCGATCCCCCCCTTCATTTTTCCCTTCCTGCTATATTCTTCTTCTTCTTTTTTTTAAATGTATAATGTATTATTTGTTTCAGAGGTATAGGCCTGTGATTCAACAGTCTTACACAATTCATAGCACAAACTCAACACCCAAAGAACAAGTGGAAAAAAGGCATTTTTTGACAAAATGGAGGGGTCATGGGTTCTCCACTGGTCTGTGAATCTGAGAAAGAAACTAAACTTCTTTGCACTTTGGTTCTTCCAAAAAGGGAGTAATACTAAATTTTGGTGCAGTGGTTAAGAGCACAAACACTGTAACTTCATTTTAAAGGTAGGCTCTGAGGCTATATGGGCTCAGTTCAAATCCAAGCTCTACCACAAACCAGCTGTATGACATTGAGCAAGTTAATTCATCTTTCTTTCTCAATTTTTGTTCTGCAAAATTAGGTTAAGAAAAAGCCATTAGATTCCTGAAACTTAATGTTTTTAGAAAAATAACATATGCATAATAAGCATTATAAAAAATGTTAACTTCTGTTTTTAACCTCACACAATAATGAATAATAACTCACATTTACTTAACATGTCAGTTACCCTCTTCCAGTATTTTTCTCTTACAGTTGTATGGGTCAAATTCCACATGGGTATTATTGGGCTTGAACCAAGGTATCAGCTGAGCTGCATTAATTTCTAGAGGCTCTAGGGGAAAATATATTTCCTTGCCCTTCTCCAACTTCTAGAGGCCACTGACATTCCTTGGTACATGACCCATTCCTCCACTTTCAGTGTCAGTAACCACAAAGTTGAGTCCTCCTCATGCTGCCTTCTTCTGTTTTCTGCAGCCAGAAAAGGTCCTCTGCATTTAAGGACATGTGTTGACTACATTGAGACCACCACAATAATCCAGGATGACCTCCCTTTCTCACTGTCTTTAACCTCAACCACGTATGCAAAGTCCCTTTTGCCATGTAAACTAACGTATTCACAGGTTCAGAGGATGAAGGCATGGACATCTTTGGGGCCATTTCTCTGCCTACTGCACCTTCCCATCCCATACAAATATAGATATACAATGCAAGCTATGCACGCAAAGATCTTACCATAACTTTCTCTTTCATTTCCATATAATAAAGCAATTTCATAATGCCACAGTTTTAGCTAGAATACGAATAAAGTATTTCTGTCTTACTCATTATCTGTAAGGGAAAGAGAGACTCCACCTTTTTGCCATAGCCATTTCTTATGGCAACACCAAAGCAGCAGCTGTATTTTATGATCTTATTTCCAAGACTTATTGGATTAAAAAAGAGAGAGAGAGACGATCCTTGTAGCCTTCTCTAAGACTATGATAATTGCTCTGCTTTTGCCTCTTGAGGCAGGTAGCCAGGGAAATCCCTAACAATGGACAGGAGAGGCTGCTGTCCATTCCTGAGTGATGCTTACTCCAACTATCTCCTGTTATTTGAGGCACAAAACTCCCATCATGATATAGTCCTCATTCTTAAGGAAAAGGATCATTTAAAGATATAAATATGTTATCTGAGATGATTAAAACAGTCATTAATATCTTGACCCAACTGCCCTTAGAGAAGGGGCAAATAGGTAGTGGGAAAATAGGAAATGATGTAGAAAAGACGCGAAGAAAGGATTATCAAAGTGCAGTTGCTTGTAGGCTCTGTTAGACCCACTGAAGGCCACGCAGGAAACTTTGGAACCTGATGGAAGGAGGGGACTTTAAGAAATACATATCATGAATTTAATATGTTGTCAGAGAGAGAGGAGGGTGCTACACACATGCTCCCCTTGGGCCTCGTTAAGTTGCCAGAGGTTAGTGCAATGGCTGCCCCTGGGCATGAAATCCTCCTTGTGGGGACTCTGCAGACCGTGAAACCGTATGGGTGTTAACAAAAGAATAGACACTCACTAGTTGCCATTCTGTGCTAGATACCAGCTTCGACTTAGGCAAGTTGCTCTTCCTTTTTAGTCCTCAACTTCTATGTATATACAATAGGATTAAATTACCCGCCTCCAAAAGTACTGTGAGCATTATATGAGGTAATTTATCAGAAAATACCCTGTCCAGTTAAACATTTGGTACAACATGTTTGGATGACAGGAGATGTTCCTATATTTTCTCATCTCCATACTATGTCCTCAAACTCACTGTGAACGTAATAATTTATGTTCTATGATACATGGTTTGTGTAGTCTTGAGAAATCACCATTACCACCAATAGAAAAAATGAAGGGAGGAAGGAAGGAAGGAAGGAAGGAAGGAAGGAAGGAAGGAAGGAAGGAAGGAAGGAAGACAAGAAAAAAGAACACCGAAAACTATAGATAAAAAGGCTAAAAGGCATACTTATTTTTTCCTTAAAGCAAATTTGTATTTGTACATAGAAAGTTTTCATGAAAAATTTATAGGCAGAAATGTGGTGTTCTTGCTTCTGAGTACAATTTTATGTTAGTTTATAGCCCCCAACTACTACTTAGTTTAGTACTTTAGGCAAAAGCTCTTTTGACAGTAAAAAGGCCCCTGCATAAGCGTCATGGGCCATATATATTATATCCAATTCCATGGCACATCACACACACACACACACACACACACACAAATCATTTTGGGTTGTGTCAATGTGAAGCACTGGAAAGAATCCTGGGGAGTCAGAATACCAGTTTGTTACCTCCCCAGCCAATAGATTTTTGTGTGCCCCTGGACCAGTCACTCAGCCTCTGTGGACCTCAATTTCCTTATCAATAAAACTGGAAGCTGGTATAGATCATTCTTCACTGTAAAAATGCAGTGCTTTCATGCCAATACCAATTTGTAAACTGAATTCATTTTTCAAAGCAAACAGTGACAAGCTCCCAAGGTGAACATTGTAAATGTAACTGAACTTGAGCACATAATGAGGAAGTCGTAAGTAATGAGAGAATAATAGACTTACATTACACCTTTGTATTTCTGATTGTCTTACTACATTTAAATGATTCCCAAAGTGTAATAGCTAGCAACACTTAAAATAAAGTAGAATGAAGGCACCTATTGCTTCCTCTCATGATACCCACTTCCCACCTGGGGGGTTCCTTCTCCGCATGTCCCACACTCCCAGACTACAGAGACCAAAGGTTTTTGAGAATACCTGGGGATCTACCTCAGCAGCACCAATGCAAAACTCCCCCTAAGCCACCCACCCCTGATGATATTTTGACCACCCCAGAATACCATGATTACCTTTTGTTCACAATTCTTTACCTGCATGTTTTTGCAGACTTCTTCAGTATCACATGAGAGTCTAAAAAGAAACCACATCGTCTGTCTTTAACAACAGGGGCTAATACACATTGTTTTGTAGCCCTCCAGAATGTTTTATGTACAGTCAAGTTTTGCTATTATCACACAAGTTAAAAAAAGAAATTCACTGACCACATTGAATTGGTCAGAGCAAAGCAAATACATCAAATTTTTGTAACCCTGTCAGATTTGGCTGTGCAAATGTATATGCTAAGTCTCTCCAAGTCTCCTTTGCTGAGTTACAATTCAGATTTTCAAAGGACACAGCATTTAAGTAGATGCATATCATTTTCACAGTCTTCACGTAGTTCCCTTAACTGGGACCTTTTGATTCAGCTTCAGCAATTTGATGACTGTGATAAAGTGACTATAAGTTACAGCTCTTTGAGTTTCTTCCTTACAAAATTTTATTGTGAAAGTTCAAGGTGAACAGGTTCTCTATTCTTTTAATATTGTATTTATTTATGTGAGAGAGAGAGAGCACAAGCAGTGGGGGCTGGGGGGGTGGTGACAAAGGGAGAGGGAGAAGCAGACTCCCCGCTGAGCAGGGAGCCAGACTCCGGACTCCTTCCTAGGACCCTGAGATCACGACCTGAGACCAAGGCAGATGCCCAACCAACTGAGCCACTCAGGTGCCCCCAGGTTCTCTCTTTAAAGAGTTACCCAAGAAGAGCTGCCTTCATATCTAGACATCTCAAAACTCAGGAGAAAGGAAACAGCTTCACAGCATGAGGACTGGCAAACAGAGCAAAATGGATTTGCCCATACGAATGTGGCACGTGAGATTCCAGAAAGACAAACAGATGTGAGCAAAGTACTGCCATTTTAGTTTTTCCTAATGGGAGACAGGAACTACGTGTATTCAAGAGCAGTGACACCTTGGCCATACAACATTTGTTTAAAATATTGAAATACAAAAGAAAAAAAAAGTTTGTTCAGGAGAAAACAAATAGCCACGAGCCAGAAGCTGGTGCAGTGTTGCCTCTGGGAACAGAAGGAAAAAAAAATCTCTTGACAAGCCAGGTGAGCTGGAATCTTAGCATGGTGCTTATATTTGCATCCTTCCTGCCAGTCTGGCCTCCTAGATCACATGGCCAGAGACTTCCTTCACAGAGCTAATCACCCTGTCTCCAGAAACTATTAGGACTGTATTGTACCCCAACTACTGGTTCTTCTGAGCTGAAAAGCAACACACTAAGTTAAAGCTAAACTCAGGGAAATGTGACAGCCCATTCACTTCTGCGATTCATTCCATAGGAAAAGACCAGAAAAAGCTCAAGACATATTAATAAATAAGTCTGAACCAGGTCAGAGTTCACCATAGAAGGTCTTCTAAGCCTTGGGCTGTGCTGGACTAGCTTTAAACGAACCCTGTCAAATCCCCATAAAAGGAAGCTGCTTTCTTTTTCTTTCGTAGAAAAAAGAACAACATGTATCCTGAGGAGATTCTATAAAGACACATTCGAGTCATAGATTTCAATGACCCTAAGTCTGCCTCATTCGTTGTCAAATGCCTAAGCACTACAGAGCACTTGCAGAAGCCCTAAAACTGTTACCTGCTAAGTGTTAAGTAGACTGAATAGCATTAACCACAGAAATTAAAATAAAATAAAAGCTTAGATCCTTCCATCTCAAAGGGATATAATGAAAACCCGGAAAACTACAGACACTAAAATTCTGGAATCTAATCTCCATCTGTACTCCTCTTTGCATCCTATGCCCATGCTCCCTGTCAGAACATTCCACAGTAACTTCCTGCCTGCATGATAAAACCTTAAAGCAACAATTTATTCTGGCTAGATTGTTTTTTAAGAGCTGTTCAATCTTCAATCTGCTCTTACCTTTTTCCATACTGACTTCTCCACTAAGACTGCCCTTCCTCTAGGTATCAGAATACTCCCAAGTCATTAAATTCCCATTTCACATTGTTTCTCGCCACCATTTGCCCATTCTCCCATCCAGAAACTCTCTCCTATTAAGGCTTGTTCCATCATCCAAATCTCTCCTGAATTTTCCCACCGTCCCCCACCCCAGGAGCTCTTTCTCAGAATTATTTGAGAGCATTCTATTTCTGCTCATTCCTTAAATGTTGGAGTACCCCAGAAGCTCATTTAGCTGCATGATTTCAAATCCCAAAGAATTTTTCTTCAGCTCAGATCTCTCTCTTGAGGAAGAGAGTCCAATTTCTTCTAAAAAATTTCTGCTTGCAAATTCCATAAGTATAATATTTTTAGAGCTAAACTTCTCCTTCATTCCCCATCCTACCTTGCATTATCAGTCACCCAAATCAGAAAGTTGGCTAGAGCAGTGCCTTGCACAGAGTTGGGTACTCAGTAAATGCTTTGTAATAAATGTGAATGGATTGTGTGTGTGTGTGTGTGTGTGTGTGTGTGTGTGTGTGTGTGTAGTATATGGGCCTAAAAAATAAAATTCATATTCCAAAGGTCATTTAAAAATAATTTAAAAATTGGGCGCCTGGGTGGCTCAGTTGGTTAAGCGACTGCCTTCAGCTCAGGTCATGATCCTGGAGTCCCGGGATCGAGTCCCGCATCAGGCTCCCTGCTCAGCGGGGAGTCTGCTTCTCCCTCTGACCCTCTTCCCTCTCATGCTCTCTATCTCTCATTCTCTCCCTCTCAAATAAATAAATAAAATCTTTAAAAATAATAATAATAATAATTTAAAAATTAAAAGTAAGATCTAGAAAGTATCTTAAATCTAATCTAGTATAATTCCTACACAGCTAGTTAGGAGCTACTGTTTCTGGAACCCAGGTTTTCCACCACTTAAGCTTTTGCTCTTTATTACCTAATAATTACATTCAATATTAACAAAACAAGAGGCAAGCATAAATACTAAAAGTTTCTTGTTAAGAATCCTCTCCAGTGATTTCCTGGTCCTTCTAATTCACTGAGTTACTTTAATCAAGTTGGAGTAAAACTTTATTATACCTCTGCTATCTACTGGGAACTCGGATGCATTATGTCTTTTGATTCTGATACCAAGCCAACAATATATTTCCTGTTTAACTCCATTTTACAGATGAAGAAGTAAAATGAATTGCCAAGGTCACAGTCTTGAAGTTTCAGAGTAGAACACAAACTGCATACATTGTCTTGATTGTCCTCCACGGAATCACTCACATCCTTTACTGTAGTTCATCCCTAGCCTGGCCATCCTTCTCATGATTTCTTAGAAGATGTGTGTTCCTTTCTGTTTTTAAATAGCTAGCTGACTCCTCAAAGAAAAACTAAGAAATGTGTTATTCCTCATTATTGCCCATAGCCAGACCAAAGACCAGGTGAGAATCGTTTGGACCCAAACCTCCTAAGAATCTTTAACTTTCCACAGCAAGCTGTAAACTCTTTAAAAAAAAAAAAAAATCCTGTAAAACTTCCAATGCAAAAACAGCTCATCTACTGAGGATCAGATAAATGTAAAATAAATATCCTTCTAACAAACCCCAAAGCACGCGTCTGCCAAGCAGATGTCTCTCCAAGATGCCTATTTCACTGTCCCTTCCATTTGTGCTGGGATGATTCCTTTTTTTTTTTTTTAAAGATTTTTTATTTATTTATTTGAGAGAGAGAGAATGAGAGACAGAGAGCATGAGAGGGAAGAGTGTCAGAGGGAGAAGCAGACTCCCCGCCAAGCAGGGAGCCCGATGCGGGACTCGATCCCGGGAGCCGAAGGCAGTCGCTTAACCAACTGAGCCACCCAGGCGCCCAGGGATGATTCCTTTTTAATACCTAGTTTCCTGAAAACTCTCAAAAGCCTTTCTCTGACATAGGTATATATCAAAGCTTTCATATAGAAGAAAATAATTTATTGTCATGAAATCATAACTTTATGTGTGTCAACTCTTACTTTTAAAACCCTTATGGCCTACAGTTGAGTGCTAACAGTCCTTTCCTTTTTTATATTCACATCTTATTATTGGTGGGGAAGAAATCTAATTAACCTTTGCAGGGAAATCATATTACAATTAACTCTTCAATATGTTAGGTAGTAAAAGCTTTTCAACAATGCACTTTCCTTTTGAATTGTTATTAAAACCTTTGGCTAGAAATTAATGCAGCAAATTCACAACAAAATTAAAATTCAAAACAAGCTATTTCTCTCCTCCCAGCAATTGAGAAACACAGTTTTGAATGCACATAGAAATTTTAAATGGGTTTACTTTTAAGAGTTCAGAGAAAAAGAGAATATGAAGAGTAGAGGAAATGTAAGGTAATAATTTTGGACACCGAATCCTTCAGCAACAATTGCCATTATCTTTCAAAACTGTTTAATGCATTAGCAATTTTTTTTGTATGTTTTACTGAATTATGGATTCAATTCTGATTTCTACTTTTGCCTTAGTAGCCTGCACTTATTAATTTCCTTGTAGTACCATCCCTCCAATTTACCCAACGATATGTGAACATCATCAGAAGTATCAAGTAAATCGGAAACAGTGAACTTCCTAGCGCTCTCAGAAATTGACAGAAAGCAAGTTTGTATTTTTCATCTCTTTTTCTTTCAGACAGGTACCATGGATTTAGGAATGGATAGATTCAGATTTGAATCTAGGCCCTAACTCAAGAGTAGTATGACCTAGGGACAAGGTCTTACATTTTGTTGAATAACTTAACTCGGGCAAGATAAGTAAACGTTTTTAAACCTTGAGTTTTTCACATGTTAATGGAGCTAATTATGATGTGAGGATTAAATGAGATAAAGTTGTATGAGGCACCTGGTACATAATCGATGCTCAATAATTCCTGGCTCTGTTTCATCTCCTGTTTATATCCCTATGAACAGAAACCTATTTAACCAAAAGCAATGACTCTCAATCAACTTCTCAAATCGCCTTTTGTGATTGCTTCCTTTTGTGAGAAAAAGTGATATTATATTTCAAATAAGCATTCAGACCACAAAAAATTTCAAAGATTGAACGTTAGATCAAATGTTATGAGACTAGAGAGATTACTGGGTTATCTTCCTTAGATGGGGAATTTGTAAAAATAATCATTATAATGAGAAATATGTTTGAAGCTTAAATATTAGGAAACAATACATGAACAATGTTGTGTATATTTGAAGTCTCAATGAAACATGTCATCTTCTGAGGAAGCCTCTTCCTCCATGGCCTTCTGTGCTTTCATTAAGCAAGTCCCTTGGAAATAATGTTTTACAGACCTAACCTCAAAAGGATTTAGCATAGGATCTCTTTATCTCATCAAAACGTGAAGGAAGAAATCTAGTAACCACCTACAGACTAAAAACAGACCATAAAGACCATCTACTCCTGTCTACAACAGATGGTGACCAAGCCTGAGTTTGAAGACAAGTTTCCCAGGCAGGCCTCTAACTTCTGAGGTGGGCTACTTGTGAGTTCTAAATTCTTAGTTCTTCTTCCTGCCGAACTAAAATCTGCCTCCTACTCATTTCCTCCAGTTGATTCTGGTTCTGTCCTGTTGAACAATACAGAATAAGGGGGCTCCGACTTTCATGTTATAGTAGCTATCCATTCTCTTTCTTCACTTCAGAACACAGTACCCAGGTTTGTCTCTGGAGAATATCCCTCACCAAGTTTCAGTACATTTAGATATGTGTCGTTGATTGTTACTATCTCCAGGGCTGGGCCTGTGATTTCAACGTGGATTTAAACAATTCCCCCCATGACCACAGTTATTCATTCAGAAAAGAGCATGAAATCGATTTCAGGAGGACTTCTGCTTTGAACAGTTGAGCAAGAGAGGCACTCAGTGACTGTTTCAGTTGACTTGGGAAGTGTAGATCCTCTAGCCACCATCTTGTCCGTGGGAAACGAGGAAACGGGGCCAACACAGAAAAAGGAAGTACAGAAAGAGTGACAGGGTCCTAAAATATCCAGCCAAGAATGAAGGTAGAGCTAGTTCCTTGCAGTTTTCAGTTATATAAATTAAAATATACGATTTTTTCTTATGTTTGTTTGGGTTGGATTTACTGTCACCTGCAGCCAAAACAATCTCCATATTGACATTCTATGTATATTTGAAGACTGATATTACTTCCTCTCCATAATCTTCTATTATTTCAGACCCACATTCTCAATTCCTTTAATTCCCACTCACTCATATTAAAAAGTTTACCTAATGCCTTTCAAATGTGGTTATTGTGTTCCTTAGTGTCTTCTGAGTAAATGAAGAATAAAAAATAAAAAGTTTGTAAACAAATGGTATGTAAAAGGAAAATAGATGAAGAAATTTTTAATCTACTTTATGGGAAGAATCATTTTCAAACACCTTAGAAATACTGCTTCATGTCCATTAACCTGCCAACTTCAATCTTTGTTATCTCAACAGTAAATAAGTTTTCCAGAGGACCTCCATTTAGTAACTCTTTATTAGCACTGAAGTTATTAAAACTTTCAATCCAACTACATTTGTTTGCTAATATTCTAATACCATGTTTTTCATGAGCTGGAAAAAAAAAAAGCCTCCAATTAAAATTTAAGACTCTAAGGTTTTCTGCTTAACTAATTAATACACATTTCTGTATCATGTGCAATTTTGACCCTCTATTTTAAGCATATAATAATAGCTAAGACATAGTCCCTTTATGTGAGGATTTTATACTTGCTGGGTTAAAACATTTATAACTCATCATAACCACCATCATCACCATCAACCATAGGGCTCCTCTTTATTTACTCAGTGCTTAAAATATGACAGGTTTGGCACAAAGTTCTTTGCAGATACGATCTTATTTAATTCTCTTAACCTCATGATATGATATTATTATCATAAACTTATGGACAAGAAAACAGAGATGAGTTAAGAAACATGTCCAGAGTCACACAACTTATAGATGACAAAGTCAGTAATGAGTACTAATTCTGTTTCTAAGATCACATTTTTACCGATCATATGAGTCTGTCTCCAAATTCTATAATACTATAAAGGTCATATCATATGATTTCCATGTTATTATAGACTTTATCCCTATAGTACTAGGTCAAATACATGCAAACAATGTTCTGAGGTTAACATAATAGAAGAAACAAGCACTTCGCTTAGTTGTAGGACTTCTTAAAGGGACAGCATTTTTTTTAAAGAGTCTATTTATTTATTTGAGAGAGAGATGATAACGAGAGAGAGAGAGAGAGAGCACAAGCTGGGAGAAGAGGGAGAAACAGACTCTCTACTGAGCAGGGAACCTGATGCAGGGCTGGATCCCAGGATCCTGGGATCATGACCTGACCCAAAAGCAGACACTTAACCGACTGAGCCACCCAGGTGCCCCAGGACGGCATTTTTAAATGAATTTATTTCTTTTCAAACAAGAAAGGTAAATGAACAAACTTAAGAAAAATCAACACATCAGGGGCACCTCTTCCCCATCCCGATTTGCATACTATTGCTTCCTTCTTCCTTAAGATACTTGCTTCCTTTTGTTTTTCTTCTTTCATTCCTAAAACAAACGTTTCTTCATGATTTAGCTTGAGGACAGAATCCTGGTATGGCAATCTATACTTTGGATGTCATTTACGTCATCATTACTAGACCTAAGGGATTTTAGCCTTATTTCT
The DNA here is from genome assembly GCF_003265705.2 of Callorhinus ursinus. NCBI lineage: Eukaryota > Metazoa > Chordata > Mammalia > Carnivora > Otariidae > Callorhinus > Callorhinus ursinus. The sequence continues at coordinate 12,873,239 of NW_027397085.1, read as the reverse complement.
GGTGGTGAAATGAAAGTCTTTAAATTTTTTTTCAAGCAAGATTTTTTGATGTAGAAGGAGATACTGAGGAATGCCTCCAAAGTCATGATGCATAACCAATCAAAGGACACACCCAACAAGTATTCCTGGTGATCTTGACAGACAGCACCCACCTGCTTTCCTTCTTTCTGCTCCTCCTTCTTCTGCCTTGGTCCCATTCTCAAAGAGCTTCTTGCTTCCATTTCTATGGACAAGAGGGTGGTCAGAGACCAAACACAGTCTTTTCCAAATCTCTTGCCAAACGCTATCAACAATGCAACCAACAAAGATGAGAGAATTTTGTTTTACAGCTTTGCATTTTCCCACCTCCTCCCTGATAAAGGTACTCATGAACAGTGAAATTACAAAAGGCTTACAACATGCAGACAGTTCACCAATTGAATAAGGAGATGCTAAATAAACAGTATAAGATAATTGACAACTATTATTTTGGAAAAGAGGCAATCAAGGCATCATGATATTCATTACTGGGTATGCCAGAATGAGGAATACATCAAAACTGGACAAAATACAAATTTCAATATACAAATGCAGTATCCTTCAATTAAACATGTTTTGAGTTCTTTCTCATTCTAAAAAAAAAAAAAAAAACCACACAAATAAACAAGCAAAGACACTTTTTTAGTCAAATAATTTTAACTAACTTTCCCCTTGACATCCCCTCTCCACAGGCAATATATTCAAATAGAATATTCACAGACAAATTCAAAGAGAATAAACTAAAAGAGCCATTTTGGGGAGCACAGGTAATGAATATCAATACTTTACAATACCTGTCTCTGAAACTGAGTCTCCATTTGACATTGTACTAATATTAGGAACATGGCATTCCTTTAACATGTACAAAGGATGAATGTAAGACCTGAAGTAAAGACTTATTACTTTTTTTAAAAAGGTGTCATTTCAAAACATTATGTTACACCATGACCTGAAAAAGTTGATCATGTTCTTAACAAGGTCTTGCTGTTTGAAGACTTCCTGTCTGCTAAGACACTCGGAGGTACCACTAACAAAGCAACACAGACATCAAAACCAGGCTGGAAACATGTCCTGTCAAGCAAAGCATAGGTTTCTCCTGATTTTGGTGTTCCATGTGTTCATATGCTGCTCTTCACTTGGCAAGCCCTTTTAAAATGTCTTAACAGACTGTTAAGAAATAACAAGTGTTCTTTTGTTTGTCAGATTTTAGGCATTCTGGGGGACATTTTAGAGCTACGTGGGTTCAGTTTACTCCATTCCAAGCTAAGAATATAACATCTTTTAAAAGAGCTGCTCCCTTTGATCTATGTATGGAGCAGTATGGAGGCTGTCATCTTCCATGGGAGGATGGATTACTTGTTAACAGGAGTTAAACATTCAAATCCTGAGCTTTGTCAGGGAGAATGTGCTGCCCAGGAAGAATAATGGCACCTTAGCCCCTCCTGAACAGAGAAATCTGTTCACAAAGGGGAATTAATCTGGTAAGGATTCCTTCTTTCAGGTGCAATAATATTTTAAACCTAGAACATTAGCTGACACATTATAGGTGATCAGAAAGTATTTACTGAAGGAGCCCATTGCTGCTTTGAAATGCCCTGGGGCAAATAAAAAGGTCCAGGGGTGGGGGCAGGGGGAGGGAAATCCAGACTAGAACCCAGAACAGAAATAAGCTCCTATACCACAGGATCTTGAGTTTCAAAAATTCCTTGTGAAGAGAGATTAAAAATTCACGTGAGCACCCTACTGGTTGACATTTACAAGTCATGTTTGGCATGCTTTAAATGCATATGTTTCTCTTGGAGCACCTCCCTAGGCGATGCTGATTTAATACAATATGATTTGTCTGAAACATTTTTTGTGTTTAAATATGCAAATCCATTTTAAGATTTGCAGTAAGGCTCATATATACTTCTCATGACCACTAAAACAGTAGAGAAAACACAAACAAATGCTCTCTGACACTGAACATGAAGGCATCACATTTTGCTCTTCTCAGCTGAACGGACACTCACTAAATCTGTTTACCTTACAGTGGCCTCATTTCCTGCCACCATGTTGTTTTCCGATGAACATTTAATCCACACTGGGTGACAAGAAAGTGTAAATGTGCTTGAGAGACTGCAAAAGTTTCAAAGTGTATCATCACCCTGGATGTTAAAATCCAAGTATAACAGCAGCTTTAGTCACTTCCAAGCAATGGTCAAGGAAAAAAAAAAATAACAATCAGTAGATAACTGTGAATTGATAGAAGTTATCTGACATAATGAAAGGAAATATAAACATCACTGCAGGCTTGGAAATTGCTAAACACCATTGTATGAATGAAAACTGGAATAAGCTTTAAATTGAGACATATCAGTATTTCAAAAGACTTGATGACAAAAGAAAAATGAGGTATGATCCTGGGAATACTTCTACATTAAGAACCGGGATGATACAATTCTGTATAGCACAGATTCAGCTTGTGCTTCAGTTTCTAGGGTATACCTCATACTTATCCTCCCAACACACCCAGTGGTGAGAGTGTAGTTCTAATTCCCAGCATATGCAGCACTGGCAATATAGTTAATGGTAAGAATGTTAAGTGAAGTTCAAGGTATTTCAGTAGATGCCTCCCAAAATAAATGACTTATTTAACAATCTAGCTATTGAGGTATATACAATAATGTAAACTTGACTGACAAGGAAGCTTCCAGAAATGCTGGTTGACCCTTAGTCCCAAACGCTGTATCTTAGCTATAAATGCTAGTTCACTGAGTTGTATGGTAATCGTTTTCTTTTTAGGCTTCCTTTGGTGATTTTGAAAGGCAAACCTTTTCCATGTGCTTTCCAAATTCAACCATCTCCCCACTCCTAATTTTCTCTGTGTCATCAGGGAAGGTGGTTTGACTCCTTCTGTGGGTTGGTCCTAGTGGGTCCCTGGAATATAGGAGTAGGTTTTGAAGTCTCTCATGGAGATGTGATTTTAGGACCCTCTCTGCTAACCTCCTAATCCATGGTCTGATGGATTAGACTGGAAATTCCCAGCTAGTGGTGCTTAGTGATTGTCATGTAAATTTTTGGTATTCTGGTATAACATGGTCTTTTTATTTTCTAAAATATCATACTTCTGGGGGTGCCTGGGTGGCACAGTCAGTTAAGCATCTGCCTTCTGCTCAGGTCATGATCCCAGGGTCCTGGAACGAAGCCCCTCATCAGACTCCCTGCTCAGTGGAGAGCCTCCTTCTCCCTCTCCCTCTGCTGCTCCCCCTGCTTGTACTCTCCCTCCCTCCCTCTCTCTCTCTCTCTGTCAAATAAATAAATACAATTAAAAAAAAACTTCCTTTAAAAATAAATAAAATATCATACTTCTCTTGGTGTGATGCCATTATTTCAGCCATTTGAAAAAATTTGAAGAAATCATCTAGAAAATTTTATGTGCCACTAAAGTTCAAATTAAACAAACACTTTTTAAAAGTATTCTTCTATAACCTCCCTCATGTTCAACAAAGTAGAGAGGAGGGCTGAAGGAATCCACAGAGCAAAGCTTCCATTGTAAGAATAATTCTTACTGTAATGCAAAGGTCTCTGAACAAGTAAAATATCAACATGACTGTACTGAAACAGATACAGGGAATGCTGTATAACAATCTCTATACGAACCATGAGAGATGATGGACTCTGAAAAACAAACTGAGGGTTCTAGAGGGGAGGAGGGTAGGGGGATGGGTTAGCCTGGTGATGGGTATTGAGGAGGGCACGTTCTGCATGGAGCACTGGGTGTTATGAACAAACAATGAATCATGGAACACTGCACCAAAAACTAATGATGTAATATATGGTGATTAACATAACAATAAAAAATTAAAAAAAAAAAATCTCTATCCAGACAAACAGAACAAAAATACAGTTGTGTACAGACTAGAAATACTTTTTTTAAACAAAACTACAACTTGATTTCAAAAAAAGTTTGCAGTTCCTAAAAGAAAAGTTGCTTGAGAAGATCTTAAAATATTCAAACAAGAGATGAAAGTATTTGAAGATAAAAATATCAGAGAAAAATGTCTAGCATTCCTTTGTAACTCTCTTCTCCATTGTTCTCCTAGAGTAGAGTTGGAAAGGGCTGCTTCAGGAGCTGGAAAAACTTATAATACCCTCATGACTAAATAGTGATACTACCGATGCATTTTGTTGTTTAAGGTAACACTTTTTCAAAAGTTGAAATAATATATTCCATTGTCAAATAACATATCCCACCTGTATCTATCAAATAATATATTCCAATATGTTGAATCATTATTTCATAAATGTATTCCAATGTTTATGATTCACTGTTTTTCATTTTTTGGTAGTGTCTAGTTTTATTTTTAGAATATTTTATTTTTTCCAAATTTATTCTGCTAATAATGTTCATAATCCATCAGCTAATAAATATTTAAATAATTTTATGTTCCTTATAATTTTTTTTATTTTTTCATAACTCATTGATGCCTTCTTACATTTGAAATATATTAAGCATTACATGCCATTGGGTTTTCTTTTAAGGTAATAGTTCTAGACACTATTAAAATAAAATGTCAGTGTTAATATCCATACATTCATATTAACAGAAAATAAATACTAAAATATTGATATTATCATTTAATTTTGTTATTACAATCACTAGATATATGCCCTCCCTCTGGTTCTCAGTGACTTAAGTTCAACAAAACCCTTTTCTCCCAGCTACCTTTATTCCTCTTCCTGTGATATCCAGGATTTGAGAGAATGGTAAGTAGTTCTTTCCCATTTGCTATCAGACACCTTTGGCCTGGAAGGAGAGAGGAAGTCACAGACTGTCACATGGCAGCCACGTTGGACAGGACAGTGGATACGAAGCTATGAGTCAGACACATAGTCCATATTTTTCTACCTGACTCTCCAAGATCTTCTAACTTCTCTCCAAGAGTGGCTGAGGGAAATGGCATCTTGGAGTCATTTTCACAATGACCACATGAAATGCAGTATTTATGAGAGTGAAGATTTCCTAGGAAATAGGAGCCTTAAAAATGTCAACATCACATCTCATTCTCCAAAAAAACCCCCCAAAAATAGTAAAATTAAATTCTGAATTCTAGAGTATGAAGTTGCATCAGGCAGGATTCTCAAGTATAAGCAATAGACACCAACTCCAGCTATCTTAAACAGGACAATTTTAATGATTAGAAAATAATTAAACTTACACGATCTATAGGGAAGCTTCAAAAATATTGCTCAAAAATCCACTGGGAACCAAAGAAGACCAGGCAACGCCGATCACACCACATGAACCCTTCCATTAGGCTATTACTTAGACCACTGCCAGTGCTTTGCCAGTGAATATTCTACTACTACTGTGCATGAATTCTAAATCACTCGTTCAGTTTTATACCCTTTCTAAGTCCTAACCAGGAACACCCAAATGATAAACCATAGTTCATGTGTTCTCACCCTAGAGGTCTGAGAATCTCCAACTACAACGAAGAAATTCCCTTAAATAGGAAAGAATGTGGATGCTTGGGAGCCAATCACCACCACTACCACCAAATGTCCACAGCAAGCCCTCGATTTCCATTCCATCATGTTAGGACCATAAAAGAAATGTTAGGATTAAAATAAACTGTCATTTCTTGAAGTGTGATATATTTTAAGGCATAACTTGAGAAAGAGAGGTAGGAGTATCCATTGGATAGGGAAGCCAAAATGGTGATGGCTTTGGGTTCTAGGAATTGGACTTCGGTGTTCTCAAAATATGTTGAGGATCAAGTCCAATTTCCAAGAGACTTGGGACTTCTCTGAAAGATTAAATAATATATTTTTTAAAATAGAAAGTAAAGAGGGAGAGAGAGATAATTTAAAAGCTATTAGCAAATACTTATAACAAAAATGTCTAAGAGTTTATTAAATTGTCTCCCAACCTTGTTTGACATACAAACTCATTTCAGGAGTAATTATGATTTAGAAACCCCATCCTATTAGGAATTTCTAAAATCATTTCATCACTTTATGTGAGTTATAATAAAGACTAAAATCTTTTAGAGCAATAAATCATTACATATTATGCTAATAATTTATCTAATGTGATTTTAATAATATTCATGACATATAGTCATTCTTATTTCTACTCTTTAAAGGGGATATTCTTAAGGAAATTATTTAAACTATGATTTTTAACTTAATGTAATTTAATTTTTTAAATTCTTTTTGAAAGAGAGAGAAAAAGCCTGTGAGCCACAGCGGGGAGAGGGGCAAAGGGACAGGGAGAGAAAGAATCCTAAGCAGGGTCCACGCTCAGCACAGATCCCAATGCAGAGCTTCATCTCACAACCTTGAGATCATGACCTGAATTGAAATCAAGTGTCAATGCTTAATCAACTGAGCCACCCAGGTGCTCCTAAATTAATGATTTAAGTGAATCTTAAACTGCTATATTTTATCATGTTGTTTATATGGGCCAAATGTATATTCAAACACAGATTGAACATAAGCTACAGTTTTAGCATCAAAAGAAGACAAAAATGTGCTTTTATTATATGATACTTTGAAATCTCGCTTTCTGAATTACTTGTCATTAGCAGGCTTAGTTATTGAAAGATAGCATGAAAAAATTTCAGACTACTATTTGTAAGCCTCTCTTATCAAATAATCCATTGAAGATATAAAAAGTGTTATTTGCTATGAAATGAAAGAATATGGTGATGGGTATTAAAGAGGGCATGTACTGCATGGAGCATTGGGTGTTATTCGCAAACAATGAATCATGGAACACTACAGCAAAAACTAATGATGTAATGTATGGTGATTAACATAACATAATAATAATAAAAAAAGAAAGACTAAAGTAGACATAAATATAGTTTCTTTTTAACATTGTTTTTTATGATACTAAAGATATCATCCCGTGGTACATAGAAATTTAAATCAGATGGATTTTCAGTTTACAGATCTGATGAAAAGAATCATTATCATTTCATGCTCCCTATTAATATGTATTTTGCCATTAGTGTTCTTTTATGGCCTTTAATTTTAATTTTAAAAATTCAAAATGACAATAACTGTACATGAGCTTAAAGGATAAAATCCAGCTCACTCTATTTCACCAAATGTGGAATTAAATCATTTAAAAATTATTTTCAGGCAGATGTCATTTTCAACTACTTAAATCAATAAAATCTTGCCTGGAAGCAGAGAAAAATTCTAGTCTCCTTTGAAATTATGTGTTATTTTCCTCCTAGAGATTCTACATGTAGTTGTATAAAAGCCCAAAGTCAAACCCTGGACTCCCTGCCCCAGATATTGGGAGGCGCAAGAATTTACCATCAACCACATCATCCTCAATGACGGAATTATTATTTTCGTCTTAGAATCCAGAAATTTCTAAAATAAAATGCATCACTTGCTTCAAGGGAAACTTTCTCTTTTTCTAATTTGCAGAGTTGCACATACCCTATGTGCCCACCTAACACAGACAGTCACTATTTTTTCTCCCCGCCTCCTTGTCAGCAAGTACAGTCTCACTCCTAGGTACGGAGAGAAAGCCCATCCATTGTGCAGGTTTCCAGACACAGCCATCACGGGTAAACCCCTCTCCACACTTGCTCAGCGAATACAATCTGGCCATTTGGGATGACTTAAAATAATGATCACACCAATTATCAGAAAATTTACAGCTGCATTTTCTATTTGTGCAGCCGAGAGCAGAAGTGAGTCCTCTGTATTTACCAACAGAACGGGGGCTGATTCTCAGATAATTAACATATTATCATCGCATAATGGTGTAGAATCCTTCATGAGGCTTCTTTATTATTCCCTGTCTGCCTTCGATGTTGCGACGCATGTTAAAGTGGTTTTCTAAAAGGAGAAGAGGAAAATAATGAAAGCAAATGAAGTAAAAAGCTCCCAAGACCATGGGCACAGGGAACGAGCAAAAATTTTCCTCATGTTCAGTCCCACTTCAGCTCTCTAATAGTCCTCCTGCTGTGTTAAATGCCTTCTCTCTCCTTCCACTTCTAGTGGGAAATGTGGTTTAGATCCCTACACATCTGAGCTGGAAATTCTTGCAAATTTCTAAGAAAGTTATAAAATCTGCTAAGCTCTTATACCTTTAACAGTTCCAGGAAGAAGGCAAAGATTTCTGTACCTCAGATGCCAACATTGCCTAGAAACGCCGCCCCCCACCCTGAAAGGACCCAGGAGCAAAGAGCAGGGGGAATACTTCCACCATAATGTGCTTCTGGCAGTCAGCCCTACTCAGATCATTCCAGAATGGGCCTTTCTACACTGAATCCCAAATAGTCAATTTTTAAACATGTACCTGTTAACTCTGCCTTGCTTAATTTCTATTTTCACCAACAAAATGCTAGGACTCATTCGGAGAGATACCATGTTGTTTTTTGCTGTTGTTGTTTTTCACTCTATCTCCTGTGTCTAGACAATGCCTATATCAAAAAAGGCACTCATTAAATATTGATGAGTTGAGTTAATGAATTAATTCATGGACAAATCATTGTACTAGACATGCTGTCAATAGAACTCTCTGTGATGACGGATGTGTTCACATAATGTTCAACTGCTAGAGTAACTACCAACCGCATATGGCGACTATTGAGCACTTGAAAGGTGTCTGATAGAGCTGAGAAACTGAAATTTTATTTCATCTTATTTTAATTAATTGTAATTTAAATTTAATTAGCCACATGTGGCTAATGACTAACACACTGGATAAGACAGTTCTAGATAGTAGGGATATAACCATGACCAGGACACAGTGTCCACCTATAAGGAGAGCTCCTTGTCCAGAAAGGTAAGCTCAAAAATCATTGAAAGTCTTTACAAAAGGAGAAGCATTTGAACCGATTATGCAGGATAAAATACAGAATTGAACCTATAGTGAGGATTCAGTGCATCACCTAAGACACACACTAAATGGTATGTCCAAGGGTTTAAGACACTGTTTTCTATGTAATTTATAATAACTCATATGCAACTACATAAAACATAGACTTGTTCTGAGGATTAAAAGACAGTATATAGGTACTCAGAATATAGAAAGAGCTACTGTGTGTGTATATACGTATATATATATATGGTTAATTAATTAACCATAATTTATTCTAACCAAAATTAATCATAATTTATTTTCCACTCCTTATGCATATCAGACCACAGAAAGAATTATTTCATTCATACATGGCACTTAGTGGCAGAGCTAGCTTTGGGAGTAAGGAAAAAAGAGAAAGAGAAGAAAGAAGTCAGTGCACATGATCAGGAACCTCCAGCATTAAGCAGTCTTCAAAAATTGTGGCCTAGAATCCTAGAAACAAACAATATAGGTATAGTCCTTTGATTTCATTTCTTGTAGCTTTAGTTTACAAGAGAAAAGGTTAAATAGCTCCATCTAGAGATACTTGTGGTAGATCTTAGGGATACACAGACTAGAAATCATCACAGGTGCAAAGCCCCGGGCCAATTTCTGTTCTTCCTTCAAAGAGGCTCATAAATAAATCACCCCCACTGGTCCTAGATTATATCTATAGCAAATCTGGGAGAAATCACTATAAACCAGTCATTAGAAATTTATAAAATTTTATGCTACTTAAATGTTAGGTTAAATGAGTATAACTCCACTAAAAACAATAAGCCCCAAGAACAAGTGAGATGAATAGATGGACAAAGCTTTATAGTGGCTTTCAAATGAGCTCAGTAGCATGTACAGATTCAACCAACAGCGACATGCCAAGTTTGCTAGCAGAGCTAGAGTTTACTAGCAACTGTAAAGTCATCCAGGCCCTATACTATACTGTTGCTGAGGACGAAATGGTGGGTAAGAACAAACACATTCTCTGACCCCAGGGGGCTTGCATTCTAATGGAGGATAGAGACATTAATCAAATACTATAATATTTAAAAATATTATATTTTTATAAAAAATATTTTAAAAATATTTAAAAATCATAATGCAATAAGAGCTTTTAGGAACAGTTCAATAATGCGAGGAGTTCCAATTCAAGAAAGTGAAAATGGACACAGGTGGATGGGCTGGAAAGAGTGAGAGATTGGGGAGAGTGGCTCTTCCTTTCTGGGCTGCCCCTGCTGTAGAATGAGTCCATCATGCTCTCTGCAACGTGTTGGGTTTCCCACTTTGCACTAGCATTTACGGATAGGTGATATCTGTATCTCCCTTTCTCTCTATCTACTACGGCGTTGGTTTTTTCCTGGAATGAGCAGAAATGCCTGCATCTATCTCAAAAGGGGCTCTGCAGATATGTCATATGGGAAAACTCTGAGAATAAGCAATAACTAAGCAATGGGTGAAAGCTCTGAGGATCTGGCTCCCTCGAAACTGGCACTCTTGCCTACTAACAAGATGAGAAAGGGTGACCCCCCAAAAGGGAGGCATTACAAAGAGCATAGGAAACTTTGAGGGGTTATGGATATATTCATTATCTTAACTGTGGTGATGGTTTCATAGACATGACTATGTCATAAAAAATCTCACAATGCAATTGATTTTTCTACCACAGATGAATTTTTAAGATGCTTGCCACAATATAAAAATGTGAAAACACAAAAACAAATAGGAAAATGTAAATAACAATATATATAAAGAATATCATCTCACAAGGAATAGGAAAAATACAGATTAAAACCAGAAGTCATCTTCACTCATTCTATTGGCAAAATATATATACACACAAACCTCATAATCTAATCAAGTCCATTCTTCAAAAATGTGGGGAATAATAAATAGACAGAAGCCTGCATTTCATTATACTCAAAAAGAAAAAAAATGTGTTATGAATGCATATGACCCCTCCAATTAATTTCCCGAATGTTACTAAATCACTCTTAAACACTAAGTAATATTTCCGCCAAAGATGTCTACATAATAGGAAAGAATGAAATACCAATTACTTATCACTTAACATATCAGCAGATAAGTTTACATGTCATATTCAAATATATTGGTTATGAGGTACTCTTGCCTTCTCATTGCAACAAATATGTACTATAATGTAACTAAATAATTAATAATGTGCAAAACACACATAAGATGCAAATGGAACTTTGCAAAATACAGTGTTAAATGGTTTTTTACTTAATGGGAATAAAAATGGGAATGGAGATCTTACTTTTCTGTTTTTTTTTTCCCAGCTTTACAGACATATAAATGATAACATTGTACAAGCTTAAGACGTACATTGTGATGATTTGTTATATGTATATATAGGAAAATGATGACCACAGTAAGATCAGTTAACGTCTGCAACATCTACAGAGTTACCACTACTTCTGTTTGTGTCTGTGGTAAGGACATTCAAGTTCTACTCTCTTAGAAAATTTCAAGTATAAAATACAGTATGTTTAACTATACTCACTAAGCTATATATTAGATCCCCAGAACTTACTTATCTTACAACTGAAAGTTTATACTCTTGACCAACATAGTCCCAATTCCCCCATCCCCCACCCCCAGTAACCACCAATCTCTTCTCTGTTTTTACCAGTTCAACTTTTTTTAGATGCTACTAAAAGATTTAGATCTCACTTTATAAGTGAGATCATGCAGTATCTGTTTTACTTTGTCCTATTTTACTTAGCATAATGCCCTCAAGTTCATCCGTGTTGTCACAAATGGCAGGATCTCCTTCTTTTTTATGGCTGAATAATACTCCTGTGTGTGTGTGTGTGTGTGTGTGTGTGTGTGTGTGTGTGTGTGTGTGGACACGGACTGTTTCATATCTTGGCTATTGTTCAGTAAGTGTGATAGGGCTACAGTCCGCTATATGTCCTTTTGCCCTGAATTTTGCTAATTAGCAACCTATCATCTCTGCTTTATACCAGGTAACTGAATCAGATAGTTGAATTGGGTTGAAAACATTAAAAGTCACTATGGGGATAACTGAAAGAGTGACAGGAAATATAGCTTCTTGTTTTTACGAAGGTGTAGTAATGAGCCCAACTATGCACTGTTGGTAAAGGTCTGCATTACCACCTTATACCCAGACATGTTTATAAAAGATGCAATTATAGAAGTTGAAGGTTGAAATCTCTGGCAAGGACCTGGAAAGCAGTTATTTGGAGTTGTCACTGAAGGGCAGATCCATATGCATTGGAAAAAATATTGTGATCAAATTAGTATTCTTGGATAGGAATTTAAGAGCCCAAACAAAAATTCTCCAGGTTGGATTTTAGTTTCATTAAAGAACATTGCTATTTCAGGAATTTCCTTTTTAATACAGAGAAAATTTTTTAAAAATTCCTTTATTTAATATAAAGCAAACAATTATTTTGCAATGTGGAAAATCATTCCATATGTGTTTGTTTTTCAGATTTTCTTAAGCAGGAAATACCCACTCAGTAATTTATATAGTTTAAAATAACTATTTTTGTACTCCAATTAAAAACAAAGAATAAGGCAAATTTGTGAGGTATAAGATCATCATAGAGTACTTAGCCACTACCTGTAAGTCCAGGGACTCTTATGGGAAGAACAAGAACCAGCTCAGTTATGGGTAAAAACATATTCACACTTCAAAAATCTATCACATTTGGCACAGGCCTAGGGCCACTCAGCACACAGTCCTCAGTAGAAATTTCTAGAATACGCTTTTTCTGAAAATCACTTTAACCCAAGAGATTAATGGAAGTAAACAATAATGTCAGCATTTTACATAGAAGGTATTTGCCTTTTTTTCTCTGCTCAGGTAGGTTCGGCTAGACTGGGAGAATCTAATGTATCACTGTCAAATAGAACTTTCTGACAGAAATGTTCTATATTGTTTGATCTAATATGGCAGCAACTAGCCACATGTGGCTTTTAAGTCCTTAAAATGTGGTTAGAGAGACTGACTTATAAATCTTATTTAACTTAACAAATACATCTAAATTTAAATAGCCACATGTGGCTGGTGGCTCTGGCTGATCAGCATAGATCTAATGAATGGTCCTTATAGCCTAACTAGTCCAAATCTGAAACTACTATAGACCTCATGCTATCTCCAAGCTCTCTGTCTTTCTCACCTTTATATATGACAGTAGCTAGCCTTTGTGTAAGATGGTATCTAAATGGTTGGGACACCTTGGGCGCCTGGGTGGCTCAGTTGGTTAAGCGACTGCCTTCGGCTCAGGTCATGATCCTGGAGTCCCGGGATCGGGTCCTGCATCGGGCTCCCTGCTTGGCGGGGAGTCTGCTTCTCCCTCTGACCCTCTCCCCTCTCATGCTCTCTCTCTATCTCATTCTCTCTCTCAAATAAATAAATAAATAAAATCTTTAAAAAAAATAAATAAATAAAAATAAATGGTTGGGACACCTGCGTGGCTCAGATGGTTAAGCATCTGCCTTCAGCTCAGGTCATGATCTCCAGATCCTGGGACTGATCCCCATATCGGGCTCCCAGCTCAGCAGGGAGTCTGCTTCTCCCTCTCCCTCTGCCTCTCCCCCTGCTTGTGCTCTCTCTGTCTCTCTGCCTCTCTGTCTCAAATAAATAAAATCTTAAAAATAATAAAATAAAACAGGTAGAAACCTGCAAACTAGTGTGTTTTGTTATGTAGATAGAACAAAGACAAAAGCTTAATAAATTTATTACAGATACTTTACTGGGAAAAGGCATGGGTGATAGCACATTTTCAACAGTTATTGGAGATGACATTAAATTTTCATTTTCCATCCAGAATTTGAATAATGAGAAAGCCCTTTAATGGCCCTGATACTGGCTCCCCTTCCCACAGCTCAGATATATTCATTAAAGGGCATCAACAAGAAAGAGAGCTTATTAAAGGAGATTATTAATTTTCAGGCTCATTATCCCAACAGTTATTTTTCTCTGTTATGTCTCAATGAAATATGTGGGTAAGTCTAGCAATGAGCAAGAAGAAAAGCTAAGGGGAGAGAAAATGTGGGAGCTGCAGCAATCACGCGTCAGAACACGGCAGAGCAGACAGCCTCTCTCAGTCTAATGACAAATCGTATCAAGTGAGGTTGAAGGGCTGCATAATGATATGTAGAAGGTCAGATGCAAAATGAGAAATTGTGTTTCCAAGAGCAGAGCCATAGGACTGGAATACCTATTAAATGCTCTTCATCCTGGGCCTCAGAAATGCCAGCCACATGACAAGCACATTGTGTAAGACTTCAAAAGAACATGGGTTTGAAATATTTTAGGGGAAAAAAAATCTTTTTAAAATAAATCTCGCACGATAAAAGAAAAAAAATTCAATGTTACTCAAGTCACAGTCTGCCTGTAAAGCCATAAATTTCCCATTATTTGTTGATTGCTGTGACATAGGTCACTGTTTCTCAAAGTGTGAATATGGTTGGCTGGTATCAGAATTATTTGGAGAACTTATTAAAAATACGGAATTCTGGGACCTCTCCTGGTTCTTCCAAATCAGAATCTCTAGGGCTGGATACCAGGCATCTGTCTTTTTACTAATATCCCCAGATGATGCCTATACAAACCAAGGTTTGAGAACTTCCATTAAAGGAGATTGAAGGGATGGCAAGGAGCTTGGAAGCTCATAAAGTTCTCACCCAAATATGGGAAGACAAAGAAAAAGTCTTTAGAATTTGTTCAATAGGTGGATGCCCAAATTTTCAAGCATCACCACATGAGCTGAAAATTAATATATATCCAATATCTTGAAATAATTACAAATACTCTTATATTTTCAATAAAAGCAGGATAGAAATCATTATTACAAATTGTGATAATTTTATGTGTCGACTTGACTAGGTCACAGAATGCTTCAAATTAAGGTAAACCTTTTTTCTGGGTGTGTCAGTGAGGATGTTTCTGAATGGGATTCACATTTAACTTGGTAGATTAAGTAAAGCAGATGGCCCTCCCCAAGGTGGGTGGCTCCATGCAATCCTGTGGAGGCCTGGATAGAATAAAAGGCTGAGTAAAAAAGAATTCTCTCTCTCCACCTTGCTGTCCTCAATCTGGAACATCAGTCTTCTCCTGCCTTCAGATTTGGACCCAGACTTGGTTCTCAGGGCTTCAGACTTAGACTGGAAATGTATCATCAGCTGTCTTAGGTCTCCAGGTTGCTGATTATAGATCTTGGACTTCTCACCATCCATAATCACATGAGTCAATTCCGTATAATAAATCTCTTTCTATACATAAAGAGAGAGGGGATTAACTATAAGGAATTATATACTATTTTTTTTGTTTGTTTGAAATTGGTACTGGTTCTATTTCTCTGGAGAACCCAGATGGATACAGATTTTGATACTGGAAGTGGTTCTAAAGGAACAGAATTATAAGGATGAGTATTCTGAATTGGCTCCAGGGTCTCTGGAATTGGCTCTCTAATTTGATTAGATTTAAAGATGCCAATGACTCTATTTCCAGTAGTAAAGAGAGCACTGATAGTACATGGCATGATCTGACTACAGAGATAAGCAAAATATCTCCAGTTGATGCTCCTAATCACTCAGTATAGAAGCAAGGAGTTGGGTGACTATGTATATGATACATTTTAACATTTTTGGAAATACAACAAATATAATGAAATTAGTTGGTTGTTTTTAATGTCACTGGAGAAAATGGTGAAAGAAAAAGATGAGTTTAGTGATTCAAATTGCCAGCTCAGGGCACCTAGGTGGCTCAGTCGGTTAAGTGGTCATGATCTCAGGGTCCTGGGATCCAGCCCTGTGTCAAGCCCTGCATCAGACCCTACATGGGGCTCTGCTCAGCAGGGAGTCAGCTTCCCTTCTCCCTCTGCCCCCTACCCCTGCTCGTCCTCTCTCTCTCAACCTCTCTTAAATAAATCATAAATAAATAAATAAAATCTTTAAAAAACATCACCAGCTCAAGGGCCACATATATGACCTGAACTCTTCTCCTATATGCACCCTAAAGGAGATCATTATATCCTGTAGCCACAGAGTTGCAACTGCTGAAAATCAAATGCAGAATCTCATCCTGTGACTGACTGAATTAAAACACAAGGTGGACTCCCAGCTTTGCAGGCTGTCTATTGTTAAAGTGAGGCCACTGACTGGGAAAAAATGGGATACTGTAAATTGGAATGGGCACATTGAGCCCCCAAATTTTGATGATTTTTCTCTGCCAATGAAAGACCTGCCTTGGTTTAATGCAGAAGAAAACATTCAAAGATTTAAGGAAATTGGCATGTGAGAGTGCATTTATCATCTAAAAGTTACGTATACAAGGAGAGTCCAGAAGGCATACGTTTCACTAATACTGTAAGAAATACATTTGTGAGGGGAACCATGGCACCCTTGAAGAGCTCCGTCATTGTTCTTCTCTATAGGTCAGATCTTACAAGGGGAAGTGCAGTCAGTGAATTGGAGAACCTAAATGCAATAAGAGTAATTGGATCCTGGGGTGGCAGGGGCCAAGGGGCAACACCCAACTGCCAAAGGCAAGGTGCGAGTGGTTACCATAATGGACAGCAGAGCCAAAGCAGCAATCAGAATAGTCTGACTCATGCAGACCTATGGCACTGACTAATTGATCACCATGTTCCTAAAAGTAAAATAGAAAGCAAGCCTCCTAAATTCTTTTTTTTTTATAGTAGGTAATTTTTTTTTATTTTTTTACTGTTATGTTAATCACCATACATTACATCATTAGTTCTTGATGTAGTGTTGCATGATTCATTGTTTGTGCATAACACCCAGTGCTCCATGCAGAATGTGCCCTCTTTAATACCCATCACCAGGCAAACCCATCCCCCCACCACCCTCCCCTCTAGAACCCTCAGTTTGTTTTTCAGAGTCCATCGTCTCTCATGGTTCATCTCCCCCTCCGACTTACTCCCATTCATTCTTCCCCTCCTCCTATCTTCTTCTTTTTCTTTTTTCTTAACATATGTTGCATTATTTGTTTCAGAAGTACAGATCTGTGATTCAACAGTCTTGCACAATCCACAGCGCTCACCATAGCACATACCATACCCAATGTCTATCACCCAGCCACGCCATCACTCCCACCCCACCACTCCAGCAACCCTCAGTTTGTTTCCTGAGATTAAGAATTCCTCATATCAATGAGGTCATATGATACATGTCTTTCTCTGATGGACTTATTTCACTCAGCATAACACTCTCCAGTTCCATCCACGTCGTTGCAAATGGCAAGATCTCATTCCTTTTAATGGCTGCATAATATTCCATTGTGTATATATACCACCTCTTCTTTATCCATTCATCTGTCGATGGACATCTTGGCTCTTTCCACAGTTTGGCTATTGTGGACATTGCTGCTATAAACATTGGGGTGCATGTACCCCTTCGGATCCCTACATTTGTATCTTTGTGGTAAATACCTAGTAGTGCAATTGCTGGATCATATGGTAGCTCTATTTTCAACTGTTTGAGGAACTTCCATACTGTTTTCCAGAGGGGTTGCACCAGCTTGCATTCCCACCAACAGTGTAGGAGGGTTCCCCTTTCTCCACATCCCCGCCAACATCTGTCGTTTCCTGACTTGTTCATTTTAGCCATTCTGACTTGTGTGAAGTGGTATCTCATTGAGGTTTTGATTTGGATTTCCCTGATGCCGAGCGATGTTGAGCACTTTTTCATGTGTCTGTTGGCCATTTGGATGTCTTCTTTGGAAAAATGTCTGTTCATGTCTTCTGCCCATTTCTTGATTGGATTATTTGTTCTTTGGGTGTTGAGTTTGATAAGTTCTTTATAGATTTTGGATACTAGCCCTTCATCTGATATGTCATTTGCAAATATTTTCTCCCATTCTGTCGGTTGTCTTTGGTTTTGTGGACTGTTTCTTTTGCTGTGCAAAAGCTTTTTATCTTGATGAAAGCCTCCTAAATTCTTACTTGATCTGTATAAGCAGAAAAGTTCTAGGTCACTTGAAGAGAAGTCTAATCTGAATTATAAAAATACAGAGTCATGGCCCCTCATTCATTGCCCATGCTTGAGCCGGTTTACAGATCCAGAACCCCTTGAATAAAGGGGATGTCAGGTCTCCTTGAGGAAGGAGCTCCCGTCCACTACCAAAAATTTATACTGTTAATCTTACTTCCAGCCTACCCCCCAAAAAAACCAATCCTTTTACTAGTTTAACTATAAATTGGAGAAAAGGAAATAATCAGACCTTCCAGGGACTACCACATGCTGGCTCTAAACCGACACTTAACTGCTGGAGACCAAAGCTTCACTGTGGCCCACAGCCAGACTAGGGGATTATGTAAGTCAGGTGATCACTGGAGTTCTAGGAGAGCCCACTGTGCTTATTATAATACATCCTATGGTTATTTCTCCAGATGCAGATGGCATAACTGAAATAAATATACTCAGCTGCTAGCAGAATTCCCACATTGGTTCAGAGAGGCCCAAGTAGAAGCTGCTAGAACCGCTTCTACCTAGGAAAATAGCAAATCAAAAGCAATACTCAAGTATTCCTGGAGGGACTCCTGAGTTTAGGGCCACTCTGAAGGGGTTGAAAGATGCAGGGGTGGTGATTCCCACCACATTCCCATTAAACTCACCTACTTGGCCTGTGCAGAAGACAGATTGCTCTTGGGAAATGACAGTGCATTATCGTCAACGACCAGGTGGGAGCTCCTGTTGCAGCTGCTCTGTCAGATGTGGTTTCATTGCTTCAGCAGTTACTTGGTATGCAGCTATTGTCTGGCAAATGCCTTTTTCTCCATACCTGTTCATAATGCCCAGCAGAAGCAGTTGGCTCTCAGCTGGTGAGGAGAGGAATGCGCCCTCACTGTCCTACCTCAGGGGTATGTCAACTCTCCAGCCCTGTGTCGATGTCGTAATTGAGTTCACAGGGTTCTTGCTCTCCTTTCCCTTTCACAAGATATCAGACTGGTCAATTACATGGATCACATTATGCTAATCAAACCAACAAGCAAGAAGTAACAACCATTCCAGACTTACTGCATGTCAGAGAGTGGGAAATAAATACAACAAAAATTCAGGGATCTTCTACCTCAGTGAACTACCCAGGTGTCCAGTAGTGTGAAGCATGTCAAGATATCCCTTCTAAGCTGAAGGATAAGGAGTTGCACCTAGCCTCTCTGTTAACTGGGGAAAAAAATGGGACACTGCCTGGAAGAACTCTTTGGGTTTTGGAGGCAACATATTTCCCATTTGGGTGTGTTATCCAGCCCACTTACCCAGGGATCTGAAAAGCTGCTAGTTCCAAGTGAGTCCAGAATAAGAAAAGGCTCTGCCCCAGGTCCAAGCCATTTGATGGAAGAGATCCAATGATCACTGAAGATGTTAGTGGCAGAGATGGATGCTGTTGGTTCCTTTGACAGGTCCCTACAGGTCAATCATACAAAGCACGGGCCCTTGGGGTTGTGAAACAAAGTCCTGGCATCCTTCACAGACACCTACTCTTCTTTGAGAAACAGCTCTTTACCGCTACTGAGTCTTGGTAGAGACCAAACAGTTAACCATGAGCCACCAAATTACCATGGGCTGGGTGTTATCTGACCTAACAAATTGTAAGTGCACAGCAGCACTCTCATTAGATGGTCGTGTTTTGCACGTGATTGGGTCTGAGTAGGCCCTGAAGCACGAGTAAGTTACGTGAAGAAACGACCACAATGCCCATGGTCCCCACTCCTGTTACACGGCCCATCCTCTCCCAGCCTGCACAGATGGCCTCACAAGGAATCTCCTATCAGTTGACAGAAGAACTATTTCATAAATGGTTTTGCATGAACTAGTTCCTAGATGGTTCTGCAGAACACCTAAAACTGAACAGCTGCAACACTGCAGCCCCTTTCTGGAACATCCCTGAAAGATAGTGTTGAAGGGAAATCTTCCGTGTGAGTAGAAACTTGAGCACAGTATCTGGTTTCTCACTGTCAGTCTGTTCAGGCTGCTGGAACAAAACACCATAGGCTGGGTGGCTTATAAACAGCAGGAAGTTACTGCTCACTCTCATGCTCTGCCCTCACAATCTAACCACCTCCTAAAGGCCCCACCTCCTGATACCTTTACTTTGGGGGGTTAGGTGACAACATGAATTTGGGAGGAACACAAATATTTAGAACACTCACTTTGCTTAGAAAGAGAAAGGGCAAGATATGTAGCTAGGTACTGATTCATGGGCTATGGCCAATGGTTTGGCTGGATGGTCAGGGATTTAGAAGGAACATGGGTGGAAAATTATTGGCAAGGAAATTTGGGGAAGAGGTATGTGGACAGATGTCTCTGAAAGGGCAAAAATTTGAAGATATTTGTGTCCCATTTTAATAATCACCTGGAAAGGATGAGCCATCTGTGAATATAAGTCAGCCTCTTTCCAAAGCCTCCCCTGTCATCACCCAATGGGCTCATGAATAAAGTGCCCATGGTGGCAAGGACAGAGGTTTTGCATGGGCTCAGCCATATTTACTTCCACTCACCAAGACTGACCTGGCTATGATCACTGCTAAGTACCAAATCTATCAGCAGCAGAGACCAACACTGAGTCTTTGACTTACTTCATGATCAGCCAGCTACCTGGTGGTAGGTTATTTACATTGTACCACTTCCATCATGGCAGGAGCTGGCTATGGATTTACCTTCCCTGCATGTAACGCTTCTGCCAAAACTATCATCCGTTGCTTACAAAATGTCTAATCCATTGTTGTGGTATTGCACACAGCACTGCTTCTGATGAAAGAACTCACTTTATAGAAAAAGAAGTGCAGCACTGAGCGCATCCTCATGGAATTCACTGGTCTTACCATGTTGGCTTAATGGAATGGTTTGATGGTCTTTTGAAGACTTAGTTACAGTGCCAGCTAGATGGCAATACCTCACAGGGTTAGGGCACAGTTCTCCAGAAGGTTGTGAATGCTCTGAATCTGAGCCCAGGATGTGCTATTGTTTCTCCCATAGTCATGATTCATGGGTCCAGGAATCAAGGAGTAGACATGGGAGTGGCACCACTTAATAATATCTCTAGTGACCTACTAGTGAAATTTTTTCTTCCTGTTTTGGTGACTTTATGCTCTGCTGGCCTAGAAGTTTTAGTCCCAAAGGCAGGAAACCTTCTATCAGGAGACACAACAATGATTCCACTGAACTAGAATTTTAAATTGCCATGCAGCCACTTTGCACTCCTCATGCCTCTGAATCAATCAGCAAAGAAGGGAGTTTGCCATGATGACTGAGTTATTGATCCTGACTATCAAGGGGAATTGGACTGCTACTCCACATTGGAGATTTGAAAAACAGGAGACCCCTTTCGGGAGCTCTTAGTTTTACCATGTCCTGTGATTAAGGCTAATGGAAAACAACCACCCAATGCAGGCAGGACTACTATCAGCAAACACTTGAGGAATGAAGACTTAGGTCACTTTACCAGGTAAGAAACCACAACTAGCTGAGGTGCTTGCTGAAAGTAAAGGGAATACGGAATGGGTAGTAGAAGAAGGAAGTTATAAATACCAGCTATGACTACATGACCAGTTATGAAATGAATACTATAATTGTCATGAGTATTCTTTATGGTGTTATGAATATATTTGTGCATGCAGAAATAGCAGAGAAATCTATAGATACTTTAAGCAAACATCTTTATTTTCTTTCCTCTTATGTTCTTATCATGTAATATAACTTAAATACAATAGAATCAATTGTTTATATACATATTTTTATAAATGTATAAGGTCAATAAGTTGCATTAAGTTTATATCACGTTTTTAAGTGTTGTTAATTGTACATTATAGTATTTAAGTTACAGGTTATCAAGAAGACTAAACATCACTCAAGGACTTTGCTTCCTTTTCTAAGCAAGGGATAGGTGCATTTACAGTTGCACAGGATAGCTGTATTCTATTAGGTGAAATTATAAATATGTTATTATCTTTTTTCAGAAATTAAATATGATTTTAAAAGATCTGGATGAGCACCACATTGGCAACAGGTAAACTTGTGATGGTTGTTTCTATGTGTCAACTTGACTGAGCCATGGGGTGCTCAGATAGTCAATCAAATATTATTCTGGGTGTGTCTATGAAAGTGTTTCTGGATGAAATTAACATTTGAATTGGCAAACTGAGTAAAGCAGGTTGCCCTTCCTGGTGTAGGTGAGCTTCATCCAATCTGTCAAAGACCTGAATAGAATAAGGCTGAGTAAGAAAGAATTCTTTCTCTCTGTCTTTGAGCTGGGACATGGGTCTTCTCTTGCCTTCAGAATAGGACTTGGACTGGAACTTACACCATTTGCTCTCCTGGTTCGTAGGCCTTAAAATTCTGACTGGAACTATACTATCTGCAATCCCAGGTTTCTAGCATGCTGACTACAGATGTTAGACTCCACAACCTCTATCAACACTTAAAGTATTCTTCATATTAAATATATTTTGTTGTCTGTTTCTCTAGAGAACCCAGACTAATTTAATACCCACGTATGATCTTAAATGCCCTGAGTAAAATGAGTAAATATCTAAGCATCTGTTGTTTGTTCAACTTGAGCTTGTCTTCTTTTCAGGCACCCATAAACACTCCTTAAATAATACAATTAGAAGGTCTTGTTACTGACTGAAGTAATGATTCCTTGGCTGTATTGATTTGATTCCACATCAACACTTTTACATTGAGTATCGCATGGCATGTAGGGCTAGGTCAGATGTTTTCATAGACCCTGGAAGGGGAGGTGCTAAACTGAGGCAGGAAGTATAGGCCAGGCAGCCTACTTCCGCTATAATCAAAGCAGCTGTTTAATCTTCTGGGAAAGTTTCATTGAATAATGAGTCCATTAACTAAAATAAACTGTGAGAACCACTGAATTAGGAGGTCCTAAAGACACCTTTTAGTTCTAAGATAACAATGATTTGCCAGAAGGTGATTTATTGTCAACCAAATATGAAGTGCTCTAGGGCAGTCAAAAGTAAATACAATATGGAAGTCCAATAAACTCCAGTGCTCACTCCAAGCAAGGTGATGAGTCCAGTGTATTAGGGACTACCCAATCCATTCTGAGCTACTGTGACCAATTCTAACACCAGATTTTAAGCAATTAAATAAACAACACAATCTAAAGAAGGGTAATAGTAGTCAGCACAGAATCAAGCTGTGCTTTAGAAATAAAAGACTAAAATAGACATGCTAGTGCTCTACATATTTTAATGGCTATCACCCAGAAGAAGGTTTAAACAGGATTTAAAGGAAAAAGGTCTAAATTTGAATAACTTCAAAAATTCAGTGTCTCGGTCACACTAGTTTACTTCAAGTGCTCAATAGCCTCATCTGGCTAGTAGTTACCATATTAGATAGTGCACATATAGAACATTTCCATCATTGTAGAGATTTCTATGGACAGTACTATTCCCAAAAGTAGAATGAGGACCAGTAAGGAGTTAGAAGAAATGGGACTTTGAATCAATAAAAGAAAGACCTTTCTAATGGTGAGAGTTATCCTACAACAGAATGCACTAGACTTAGCAACAAAGGGAATTGATCAGGTTAAACCAAAACACATACATAATTCTAGCATTCAGACAGAGGGTGTACAAAAAACTTATAAAGTGATAACCAAATTTACAACTTTAATTACATGGAAATGCTTTGTTGTAGACACTTTCATCTGATCAAAGGCTGATCTTTCCCTACTTGCATACTGCTGTTTTTAATATATTTCCCAAGGCACACTGAGCTTGAGAACTGTGGCTCTTCTAGTCATAACTACCACTTAAGCCATGGGTTATGTGCTTGCCTTTGAAAATGCATTTCCCTGCTCTTGTTACAGAAATGACATGCAGAGATGGAAAATCTTTTAAGATACAGAAACCAACTCACCCCAGTTACCTCTCTCAAACAGACACAACAGAGAGAGATGGCACATTTTGTGCCCGCAGGCCACTGTGGTCAGAGTGAGAGGTTCCAACAACAGACGCAAGGACAGGTACAAAGTTATCCTTTTAGCAGACTGCAGGTCTACGTGACTGAAGGTGACCCCCACACAGATAATGTTCATGGGAACCAGTACTATGCAGAGGCAAATAATGAACACAGAAATAGAGATACATCCATATATCCAGTTCTAGAAATATGTTAAAAGCCTAGGAGTTTCAGTTTGGGCCCAGAACAAGGTGCAGAGCATGAGTGATACTCTTGCTTCAAGCCAAGGGCTATAAATACAGACTAGAAAAAAATCTTGCCAGTGGTATAAGTTGATATCAGGATTGTTTCTCTTGTCAATGTCCAGTTACTAGGTAGGGGAAACTGTCTTCCCCGAAGACTCTGAATCAGAGTATTACTCTGTTCTAGGTCAAGAGTCAATCCCACACCATCGTCATGTGCCAGAGAACCCAAAGATGTACTTAGTGTTAAAAAGTAGTTCTGGAAATTAGCTTCTTTGAAAAAAAAAAAGAGGTACTTCTGGGCTTATAATACCAGTGCTTCAGTTTGAGTGCCTGTGGAATAGACCCAAAGATAAGTATTTGAATAAATAAAGGAGGGAGTAGGTAAAAAGAAGAAAAGCAGGAAAAGGAAGCCACCCAATAAAATGTATTATCAAGTGAATTTCCCCTGAGTAAGTGGATCTTATTCCCATTGGAGGAATCTGGGAGCTAATATAAAACATCTCAGGACTGTACCACCCAAGAGGCAAGGGAGCTGTGGTGCTTATACCCTTAACTCCTGAGAGTCATTTGTTGAGGTAGGGAGTGTTAATTGCTATGAACTTCCAGCTTGCTGCGCACACGGTAAGAATAGATGGTGGCCAGAGAAAAAGCTTAAGCAAAGAGATATAGACGATGGTCCTGCATGCACAGAAATGGTAGGGCCTGAGACAATATTGGCAGGACACCAGAAGGATCCACTATAATCCCGGAAGGACCAGCAGAGTTACACATGAAACTTCCCAGATTTGGCTGCAAAGTATTATCAAGGGTAGGCCACACCAAACATGAGATCCCAATCCAAAATTAGCAATCACATAGGAAAACAAGTCAGTATGAATTGAGTCAATATAAAAAATAAATAATGGAATTTGACTCCTAAGAACATCAGGTGATAGAATTATAGTATCATAAAATCTGTGTTTAAAATGAGTGTAAAACTAATGATCTCTTGTATGGTGACTAACATAACATAATAAAATTTTAAAAATTAAAAAAATAAAAAAATAAAACATATTTTTAAAAAATGAGTATAAAAATAAATAAATAAATAAAATGAGTATATGGAAAAGGGATCAGAAGCATGAGAACACAAAAACAGGCAGATCTGAGGGAAAAATGCTCATTGAAGTTAAAAATTCAGTGGGTTAGTTTAATAGCACATTAGATAAAACTAGGAAGAGAACAAACTAGAAGACAGAGCTAAAGAAGTTACCTACAAGAGGAAACAAAAAGATAGAGTAAAAATATGATAGAGTACTGAAGACATGTGGAGAGCAAAGTGACATGGTCCATGAAATCTCTAAAAGACATTCTAGAAGCCGCAAATAAAGATAATTCAGGGAAAAGGGAAAGCCAGTATTTTAAAAGATAATAGCTTAGAATTATTCAGCTTATTAAAGAATGCAGTCCTCAGATTTAGGAAGCCCAGCAAATATAATGTAATTTCTCACCGGGGTGCAATCCTTCGAAACAGCCCTGGTTATAGTCACCAGTAACCTTCAATATTGTCATCTTGTGAATGGTAGGCTTTAGTTCTAATCTTTCTGGACCTAGAAGCCATATTTGCTTCAGAAGACACTCTCTTATCCTTGAGATATTTTATGTACATGGCACACTACTCTCATTTGATTTTTTTCTATCTCATGGATCACTTCTTTTTAGTTTCCTTGGCTGATTTCTCCACCTTTCTCAACTTCTTAATGATAAAATGTCCTTGAGTCCCCTCCCTTTTCTAACTATGCTGCATCAGTTAGTGATCTCATGCAAACTCATGGCTTTAAATACCATGCATATGGCAGCAATTTCCAAACTGATATCTGTAGTCCATATCATTTTTCTACAAGGTCAGACTCATATATAAAATGACCTACCCATTGGAGCACCTGACTGGCTCAGTAGGTAGAGCATGTGACTCTTGATCTCAGGATCATGAGGTCAAGCCCCATATTGGGCCTAGGGCTTACTTTAAAAATAAAATCAGAATGGAAATTTTAAAAATATAAATAAAAAATAAATAAGACCTACCCCATTATCTCCAACTGATTGTCTTTTAACATCTAGATATATGTTCTAAACTGAATTTGTTATCTCCCAGTCACTCCAAAATCTTCCGTCTACAACCTTCCATATCTCAGTAAATGACAACCCTATCCTCTCAAGTTGCTCATACCAGAAACCTTGAAAACATCTTTAACATCTCTCTACAGCTCAGCAAATCCCACTGGTTCTACCTTCAAAATATATCCAGAATCCTATACTTCTTATCACTGCCATAGCTACATGCCTGGTTTGAAACCCAAATCCCTTGTCTGGACAACTGAAAGATACCTTGTGGTAAAATGCATCATTAGCCTCAATTCTTTAATCCTTTGGCCATGGCTTTTTCTACCATGTTACTTTGTAGATGAAGGAAGGAAGGAAGGAAGGAAGGAAGGAAGGAAGGAAAAAGAAAAGAAAAGAAAAGAAAAGAAAAAAGAAAGGAAGGAAGGAAGGAAGGAAGGAAGGAAGGAAGGAAGGAAGGAAGGAAGGAAGGAAGAAAGAAAGAAAGAAAGAAAGAAAGAAAGAAAGAAAGAAAGAAAGAAAGAAAGAAAGAAAGAAAGAAAGAAGGAATTTACTTCCCTATGCCTTGGTGTTGGGCATGATTATATGACTTCCTTTGGCTACTGGAATTTTAGAAAAAATTGACAGAAGGGACTAACACAGTACTTGTACAATCAGGATGACTCTTGGCCATTTGAGATTACCAAGAGAATATACCTAGCTAGTTTTCTGGTCCCAAGGGGAGGATGACAAACATGTGGAGCTTAGTGAGCCCAGCCAAGTCCACCTTGAATACTACAAATCCCCTGGCCAAATAGCTGATGAGTCATGAGTGCATGAGCAATCAGAGGTGCCCAGTGAAGCCACAGACATAGGAGATACAAATGTTCACTACTGTATGCTATGGAAACTTCATGATTTTACTGCTACTGTAGAAAGGGCAGTTGGATTTTAGCCTCCTAACAGGTCCTCCAACTTCTTCCCTTGACTCCTGAAGTATTCTATTTTTTTCTAGTTTTGTGTTACTTTTCTTTCCCATAACACATTGCCAATGTTGAAAACAAAAATACAAATACAAGCATGTACCTATTTTAACATTTTATCCATATGTCACCCCATATTTTCGGATAGTTCTGGCAATAGAAACAAACCTAAGCAGGAGATACAATAGAAGTCAGATAACTGGTTTTGCTCCCCAATCTCCAACATTTAAGAGCTGTTAGTAAAGGAACACTTAAAAATCAGGTGAGGATCAAAGTTGAGGCACATGTTTCTTTACATATACTGATCCGTACAGTCTGTTGCAAGACTGAAAACAAAACCATGTTACAGAGCCTGTTGATGTCTAAATTTTACTTTTAGGAAATATTCAAAGATCATAAAAATCTCTGTTTCTAAAAATAGACTTTAAATGTATATATTAATAATCAAGTGAATTTTAAAAGATTGACTCTCATCTGTATTTGAAAACAAATGATCTTTCAACTTATTAAATGTCTTCACTTGGCTAATGAAAACTCCAATATCTCTCTATTTTCTTGGAAATTCAGACTAGACACCCAACATGCATAACACGTACCAAAAAGCCTAAGGGTAATATTAATAATCAGCAAATTATGAGGATGTGTTAAAAATTATTGGGGGAAACATCATATATCATAATTAAGAATTTATAAAATTCTATCAAGAGGCAAGACACTGCCTTTTTTTATGTTTTATCTTTTGTGTAAATAAACTTGTACTTTACGTGTAATATGCCAAAGCAAATATCAGAGACTTAACCCCAGGGTTGCTCAACTGAGGCAAGATAAAACCAGGGGACATTTAAGACAAAACTGTAATGTTTAAGGCCTTAAGTAAAACTTAGAAAAAGTGCTCAGTAACTTTTCAATGCTATCACATAATTCTGCTCTAACCAGCAAAACCCACTACTTGTGATATTTAGCTATTTGTTTGATGGTTTATGTTTTCATTTTTTCCTGTCTTTTCATATTAGTCTTCTTTGGGCAAAATTAACCATTGATCACCCCTAGCATCTCCTCCATGTCTCTGACCATGATTACAAGATTCCCTGTTTCTGCTTGCCGGAGACCAATTGTTTTCACCAAGAATACCTCCCTTCCAGGATTTCACCGATTATTCATTACAGGGCCTGACATAGAACCATGGGCTAGAGGAGTTATCCAGATAGAACAGTCATGTCCAAGGACAACTCTAGTCTGAATTTTTCTTGGAAGACCAAAGTAGACGGGCAGGGTTGAGCAATCTGAATTTGTACTTGCTAAGGAAGGCCGTGGCCTCCAGTATTGTCTCTTATGATTATCATTTTAGTTAATTCTCAGCCAGTTACATTAGAATCACCTGGAGTGCTTTGCATTAAAATGAAGCTTAAGAGCTACTGCAGACCTCTTGAAGCAAAAATTGTCTGGATGGTGATCGTGAATAAGTATTCAGAAAAAAAAGCTTACAGGGTAATTGATGCTCAAAACAACCTCTCATTCAGAAGTTGCTACAATAGGGAAAACTAACATAATATTTAACAAGGAGGCCCAAGAAGATGGCCACGGGAAGATCTGTATCTGAACCAAAATAAACCCTAAGGCGTTGTCCTAACTTGCAAACTAATCACAAACAAGAGTGGATGCTCTTCGCTATGGGGTGCAGAAGGAAAATGAAGTTTGACCAGAAATCTTCCAGCTGTGGCTTATCCCCAGGCAAATGCCTCCAGAATTACATTTATGCTTTTGTTCATGTTCCAGTAAAAATATAATCTATTTTATATGGCTTGCTGTTTTCTACAGTCTTGGCTGGCTTGTTCAGGCTAACATTTTTTTTTAATTGAATAATTCAAGCATCTGACATAAAATTATAAACTGACATTGGCAACCAGCAAAAAGCAGACACTGCATAAAACGCTTAAACATAAAAGCAATGAAGCAAATGTTACATCGCGAGGCTTCCTTCCTCACCTCCAACTCCAAGCAGCTTAGCTTGTATTTGCTGAGTTTTTTTCTTTCTTTCTTTTTTTGGCACATCAATAAACACTAGTAATTTATCCAGACACTATTGTGCATCTTTGAAATCAAATTTATTTGGCTTTTGGGTGCTCATCTAAAGTTTCACCTTTAAAATGAGCAAGGAGAGTTAATGAACAGCTATTGAACTCTGCCCAGTGGCACAGGCAGCAAGTGCTCTGGGTTGATGGCTCTCTTGGCTTGTCACACTTCCTTGGGGATTCATCTGAATGTCTGTGACAGAGCCTTTGAGTGTGAGAAAATAGTAATGGGGTTATTCAGGCATGGACCCGATCCATTTAAGCCAGACTTCTGAAAGACAGTCCCTACAAAAAGGCCTCACTAATGCCCAACACATACATATAAAACCCTATAGGCACCCATTTTACACCCCACCTATGAGGATGGATTCCAGTATTTTATCTCCAAAACGTATCAGTAAAGTATTAATACAAATATGTACATTGAAGATATATTAAAATGTATTAAAGTATTTATGTTAACTCTAAATATTCAATTTTGAAATGGTCCAGCCATTCGTCTGGGAGGATCAACAGCAGAGTAACTTTGGCAGAAGATGAGAAAAAAATCATTGTCGCCATGTGTGTGACAAGCCACTCTGCAGTTCCTCATCTGCAAAATGGGAAGGGTGGACTGGATGACAGTTTAATAACCGATAAAGTAAAATGATCAAAGTGAGAGTCGACTTGAAAAAAAACCCAACTAATCAATTTGCCATTTTTTTAATAAGATCGTATTTCTAGAGATGACTAAATTAGAACTGTAATATTTAAGATAAAATTATTTAAGGATTATGATAAGAAATAGGAGGAAATATACACGTTATATTTTTTTTAATCTTCTTTTTTTTTTTTTTTGACAGAGACAGAGATAGCGAGAGCAGGAACACAAGCAGCGGGAGTGGGAGAGGGAGAGCAGGCTTCCCACCAAGGAGGGAGCCCGATGTGGGACTCAATCCCAGGACCCTGGGATCATGACCTGAGCTGAAGGCAGATGCTTAACGACTGAGCCACCCAGGCGCCCTACACGTTATATTTCGATGGCTTATTCATCTATATCATGTTCCTGAGCATGTGTGCATACATGTGCGTGTGCTGATATATCAACATATAAATGTAAATATGAAACCTTGAACACATACAATAAAGAATAAAATTTTATAACAATATACACATAATGGATACACATACACATAGTTCATGGAATTAAGAGAAGATCAAATAATCATAAGAAGTACTTGTCCCAGTCTGAAAGAGCATATTCGTGTAGCTAGACAGTGACATTTTTAATATTTAATAAATCCAAACAAGGCCAAGGCAGCATTATTGAATATAGAGAGACAGAAGTAGATGTAAGGTGGAAAACAAAAGGAAATGACTAACAATGACTAAGTATAGAATGACTTTAAATGGTGGTGTCCTGCTTGACAAAGGACCAGAGCATGGGGACCCCCAGCTAGATGGGATGGCAGGCACAGGGGACCTTCCTAAAGGAAAGGATCAGAAACATTCACAAAGGAAACGCACCATGTTCACTGAGAAACAACTGGCAGATTTAGAATTCTTGTTCAGCAAGAACCCATACCCTACTCCCAGCCTTCAGAAAGAAATGGCCTCGAAACTGGAGATACATCCCACCGTACTGCAGGTTTGGTTCAAGAACCACAGAGCAAAAGTCAAGAAAGCCAAACAACAGCAATTAGCTGGGGTGGAAGTCAAGACCAGCTCTTCCAAGAGACACACAGATGCCGCTCCAGGCGCCCCCGATGGTGCCTACCCTGCTTCCCTGGTTTATACAGATCACCCCATTCCTTCCTTCCAACTCAGCATATGCTCCAATTTTAAGGCTCTCTCAGACCATTCTTCTGGCCACAAAATAGTCCATTTCGGCTGCTGCCAAGATCCTAACATCTACTCCCTATGTCCCATTACGGAATCCCAAATTCTTTCCACAAGCTTCACTGCTAATTCTTTGGGTTCTTCATCTCCACAAAGAACTTAGTGAGCAAAGCCAGACACAAAAGGTCACCTACTGTAACGAATCACAATGATTCCAGACAAGAGACAGAGTCAGGATCTACGCAATACGGAGGCATTTCAGAAACGGGCTTCGTGGAAAAAAAAAAAAAGAAGACCCACAAGTGCCCGTGGGGTGGAACTGAGTGGCAAGAGTCGCTCAACAAACTATTGCGATGGGGATGTTTCATGTTGTAATTCGGATGGCAGGAACCTGCATGTATAAATTCATCCAAAGACACAGAACTGTAATATTGTATAACATACACCACAAAAAAAAAATCATGTGACAGGACGGAAGCGTCAGCTAATGCCACTGGCAGTAACCATTTTGCAATATATAAATGTATCAGATCAACACATCAAACACCTTACACTTGTATCTCAGTAAAGCTGGAGACAATTTTTAAATTATATCTCAATAAATATATACAATGAGACTATAAATGGTGGTGTCCTTCACTGTAACATGCAAAATTAAACTTTAGTGTGTAAACCAGTACTTTAATGTGTTTTTTTAATCTCTTAGAAATATCCATTGGATTCTTTTTAATATGTGAGGTGGAAAATTGGGCAAAAGAAGAAATAGGAGGAAACAGAGGATGAGAAAAGACAGGAAGTTTGAGGGAAAAAAAAAACCAATCCTTTTTATTAAACTGATCTTCTCTGAAAACAAAGGGATCTACACAACTCCTGATTTAAAGACTCTGAAACTATTTTCCCTCATCAGAACTTCAACCATCTCTTCCTCCTTGGTAGAGACTCTAAATACTCTAAGCCTTATTTCCTTCAAAATAGACTGTACCCCTCTTTAAGTAGAGACTGGATCTTGAATGCTGACGTATTTCTAGCACACGGCACATTATCCGGCACATAGTGGGCACCCACTCATATATTAATTCAGCCAATATTTATGAAGCATCTACTACATGGCAGGCATGTTTTAGAATCTCAATGTTGAATCAATGTCCAACTATGTTTGAGTGGCAACCAGACATTCACTACTGTCCCAACAGTATCTAATGGTTCTTCTTGATACTCTATATACATGAACCACCTGCAGACCAGAGCACATTGCAGGCTGGACATAAACTATTCTTGATAATTACTCTGTGTTCATGAACTCCTGTTATCACTGCTGCTGTGTAGCCGTCTGCTGTTCTTCCCATCCCCTACCCACCCTAAAAACTAAAAGCTGGTTCAGGGATCCAGCTAATTATAATATAGACTAAAGTGAATCACAGTCTAAAAGGTAGAGAATATTTTCATTCTGCTTCTCCATATTTTAAATATAGCTCTTTAAAAATCATTGACTTTTGTTTTTTTTCCTCTATGGACTGAAGTTCAGCTTAGTGCATAAATCATTGGCGAGTTTTCAACCTATTGCCTCTCGGCTCCAACTCTACCCTTCATTATCTTCTTTTGGTATTTGAATGGTTCTGCCTTGCCAGGTGGCATGATATTAACATTTGTCAATAGTGGGCACTGGAAGGATACTGGACACTGGAGTAAAGCGCTCCTTTTCCCGTTCCTAGTGTGTTTGGCTTCTATTGCCCCTGCACTGTTGAGTTGGGGTGCACAGCACACAATTCAGCTTACCCCCAAGAGTTCGGTGACACCCCCAACAGCCAGTTTCCAGGCAAGCTCCATAGGAGCCCCAGGTGGCTTCACAGCACTTACCTAGCCAAGGCCCATAGCAGCACTTACCTAGCCAAGGCCCATAGACTTTGGATCAATTCTAGTCCTGTCAACTCAGCAAACCAGGGAACTTCACCCTTCAGTGAGTTGCAAACACATCTTCTCAACACTCTGCACCCAGCCTTGGAGAAAATCCCTCTCTTTCCACTCCTCAAACCCACAGTATTCTGCAGAATCCTCTTTCATTACCTTTTAGTTAAAAGTAGATAGATGATAGGTAGATGAACAGATAGAAAAGAATTTTAATAATTATCCATATTAAAATTTCTCTGTTCAAATTATGATGTGGTTTCTGTGTCCTGATGGGATCCTGACTGATACAGTGTCACAGGGATAGCAGGAAAAGCAGATTAACTCAGTTTCTGCAGATTTAAAAAAAAATCATCAAAGTACCTCCATTAGAAGCAGAAATCCATTAGTAACAAAGTATGCCATTGTCATTCTTTGAATGAAAGGATTATGACCTGATTTATCCATAATTTACAAATTAAAAATAATAGAAATGTTTTCCAAGGGTTCAGCTATTTGTTTCCACCTAAAATGTCAGTAGGTCTTTCACAAACACGCTTGCTCAGATGAAAGCATTTTCCTGAGTCTGCTTTCAGTAACAAAGCTCCCAGAAGGCACATACGATACATTATGTAATTTTTATGTGTCATGAATACCTTATGTATGTTTCTCCTGTTACACAGCACCTAAATACACTGATAAAAAAAAATTTATTTTGTTGGTGGAGCAAGATGGCGGAGGAGTAGGAGACCTGGATTTCATCTGGTCTTCAGGAATTCAGCTGGATCAAACCATTCTGAACACCCACGAACTCAACAGGAGATCGAAGAAAAGAATAGCAACAACTCTCTGAACAGAGAAGCAACCACTTACTGGAAGGTAGGACGTACAGAGAAGTGAATCCGAGGCGATATTCGGGAGGATAGACGGCAGGGGAGGGGGCCTCCGTCGGCCGCTTCTGGCAAGTGATAGAGCCGCGGAGCACTTTTAGAAGTCAGCTCTGCTGAGGGACATCGCTCCAGTGGCTAAGTGGGGGGTGGAACCCTCACGGGACAGTGGGGTCTCAGGACCCTCGGGGTCACAGAAAGACCGGGGGTGCCTGAGTGCAGCAGAGCTCCCAGGTATTGGAGCGGGGAAGCCGGCTGCAGAGACTGAGCCAAGGTGCGGGCTCTCAGCTCGGGGTGGCCATAAACTGTGATCCGCGGCCCAGTTGGGCCACTGCTCCTCCAGCAGGGACCCAACAAGCAGCAGATCCAGGGAGACTCCCCTTCCTCCCCTGGGGAGGAGCGGCGCGGGAACGCACCGCAGGGATCTGCTGGGTTTGGAGACTCCACACAGGGTCGGGTGCCAGAGATAGAAACGCTCGGTCACAGGCCAGGTGAGCACGGAGTGCGGCCGGAGACCAGGGAGACGGGAGTGACTGCTTTTCTCTGGGGACGCACTGAGGAGCGGGGCCCCGAGTTCTCGGCTTCTCCAGGTGGAGATTGGGAGGCCGCCATTTTCACTCTCGTCCTCCATAGCTGTACGGGAAGCTTGCAGGGAACAAAGGCTCTGAGAGCAAACCCGAGCAGCTTGCTTAGCCCGGACCTGCAAGGGCAGGGCAATTCCGCCTCCGGCAAAGACATTTGGGAACCACGGCAACAGGCCCCTCCCCCAGAAGATCAGCACGAACAGGCAGCAAGCCAAGACCAAGTTTACCGATCAAGGAGAACGGGAGAACTCCAGCGCTACGGGAATACTGCACATAGAATTCATGGCTTTTTTTTTTACCATGATTCATTAGTCTTCAAAGTTAATTTTTTTAACTGTTTTTTTTTTTAATTTTTCTTTTTCCCTTCTTCAACCAACATCTTATCAATCCCTTTTTTTAAAAAAACATTTTTATTTTTCATTTTTAGAGTCATATTCTATCTCTTCATAGTAGTTACCCTTTTTGGCAGGTAAATATATAAGTTGTTCTCTCTTTAAAATTTTGAGAAACAGTTTCTTCTAACATATCAAAATATACCCTAAATCTCTAGTGTACGGCTTTGTTCTATTCTCCTGCCTGATCACATTCTCTCCCCCCCTTTTTTTTCTTTCTTTCGTTCCTTTTTTTAATCCTCTTCTTTCTTTTTGCAAACATCTTCTTATCAATTCCTTTTTTTAAAATTTTTTATAATTTTCATCTTTACAGTCATATTCCATCACTCCATCATAACAACCCTTATTTTGTACATACATAAGTCTTTCTTTCTTTAAAATTTTAGGAGGCACTTTCTTCTAACAGACTAAAATACACCCAAAATCTAGTGTGTGGCACTGATCTATGCACCAGCCTGATCATATTTGATCATAGTCTGTTTTTTTTTCTTTTATTCTGTTTTTGTTTGTTTTTATCTTTTTCTTTTTTTTTTTCATTTCTTTTTTCCAGAATATTTTCAGACCACAATGCTTTGAAACTAGACCTCAATCACAAGAGGAAAGTTAGAAAGAACTCAAAAAATGAAGGCTAAAGAGCATCCTACTAAAGAATGAATGCGTCAACTAGGAAATTAAAGAAGAATTAAAAAAATTTATGAAACCAATGAAAATGAAAACACAACTGTTCAAAATCTTTGGGATGCAGCAAAGGCAGTCTTGAGAGGAAAGTATATAACAATACAAGCCTTTCTCAAGAAACAAGAAAGGTCTCAAATACACAACCTAACCCTACACCTAAAGGAGCTAGAGAAAAAACAGCAAATCAAGCCTAAGCCCAGCAGGAGAAGAGAAATTATAAAGACCAGAGCAGAAATCAATGAAATAGAAACCAAAAGAACAGTAGGACAGATCAACGAAACTAGGAGCTGGTTCTTCAAAAGAATTAACAAGATTGATAAACCCCTGGCCAGACATATCCAAAGAAAAGAGAAATGACCCAAATCAACAAAATCATGAATGAAAGAGGAGAGATCACAACCAACACCAAAGAAATACAAACAATTATAAGAACATGAGCAACTCTATGCCAGCAAATTAGATAACCTGGAAGAAATGGGTGCATTCCTAGAGATGTATCAACTACCAAAATTGAACCAGGAAGAAATAGAAAACCTGAACAGACCTATAACCACTAAGGAAATTGAAGCAGTCATCAAAAATCTCCCAACAAACCGAAGCCCAGGGCCAGATGGCTTCCCAGGGGAATTCTATCAGATATTTCAAGAAGAATTAATACCTATTCTCCTGAAACTGTTCCAAAAAATAGAAATGGAAGGAAAAGTTCCAAACTCATTTTATGAGGCCACCATTACCTTGATCCCCAAACCAGACAAAGACCCCATCAAAAAGGAGAATTACAGACCAATATCCTCGATGAACATGGATGCAAAAATTCTCACCAAAATACTAGCCAATAGGATCCAAGAGTAGATTAAAAGGATTATTCACCATGACCAAGTGGGATTTATCCCTGGGCTGCAAGGTTGGTTCAACATCCACAAACCAATCCACATGATACAATACATTAACAAAAGAAAGAACAAGAATCATATGATCCTCTCAATAGATGCAGAGAAAGCATTTGACAAAGTACAGTATCCTTTCTTGATTAAAACTCTTCAGAGTATAGGGATAGAGGGTACATACCTCAATATCATAAAAGCCATCTATGAGAAACCTACCGTGAATATCATTCTCAATGGGGAAAAACTGAGAGCTTTCCCCCTAGGTCAGGGCCGCGGCAGGGATATCCACTATCACCACTGCTATTCAACATAGTATTAGAAGTCCTAGCCACAGCAATCAGACAACAAAAAGAAATCAAAGGCATCCAAATCGGCAAGGAGGAAATTAAACTCTCACTCTTTGCAGATGCTATGATTCTGTATGTGGAAAACCCAAAAGACTCCACCCCAAAACTGCTAGAACTCATACAGGAATTCAGTCAAGTGGCAGGATATAAAATCAATGCACAGAAATCAGTGGCATTCCTATACACCAACAACAAGACAGAAGAGAGACAAATCAAGGAGTCGATCCCATTTACAATTGCACCCAAAACCATAAGATACCTAGGAATAAATTTAACCAAAGAGGCAAAGGACCTGTACTCAGAAACCTATAAAATACTCATGAAAGAAATTGAGGAAGACACAAAGAAATGGAAAAACGTTCCATGCTCATGGATTGGAAGAACAAACATTGTGAAGATGTCAATGCTACCTAGAGCAATCTACACATTCAATGCAATCCCCATCAAAATACCATCCACTTTTTTCAAAGAAATGGAACAAATAATCCTAAAATTTGTATGGAACCAGAAAATACCCCGAATAGCCAGAGGAATGTTGAAAAAGAAAAGCAAAGCTGATGGCATCACAATTCCGGACTTCCAGCTCTATTACAAAGCTGTCATCATCAAGACAGTATGGTACTGGCACAAAAATGGACACATAGATCCATGGAACAGAATAGAGAGCCCAGAAATGGACCCTCAACTCTATGGTCAACTCATCTTTGACAGAGCAGGAAAGAATGTCCAGTGGAAAAAAGACAGTCTCTTCAACAAATGGTGTTGGGAAAATTGGACAGCCACATGCAGAAGAATGAAACTGGACCATTTCCTTACACCACACACAAAAATAGACTCCAAATGGTTGAAAGACCTACATGTGAGACAGGAGTCCATCCAAATCCTAAAGGAGAACACAGGCAGCAACCTCTTCGACCTCAGCCGCAGCAACTTCTTCCTAGAAACATCGCCAAAGGCAAGGGAAACAAGGGCAAAAATGAACTATTGGGATTTCATCAAGATAAAAAGCTTTTGCACAGCAAAAGAAACAGTCCACAAAACCAAAAGACAACCGACAGAATGGGAGAAAATATTTGCAAATGACATATCAGATGAAGGGCAAGTATCCAAAATCTATAAGGAACTTATCCAACTCAACACCCAAAGAACAAATGATCCAATCAAGAAATGGGCAGAAGACATGAACAGACATTTTTCCAAAGAAGACATCCAAATGGTCAACAGACACATGAAAAAGTGCTCAACATCGCTTGGCATCAGGGAAATCCAAATCAAAACCTCAATGAGATACCACCTCACACCCGTCAGAATGGCTAAAATTAACAAGTCAGGAAATGACAGATGTTGGCGGGGATGTGGAGAAAGGGGAACCCTCCTACACTGTTGGTGGGAATGCAAGCTGGTGCAACCACTCTGGAAAACAGTATGGAGGTTCCTCAAAAAGTTGAAAATAGATCTACCATACGATCTAGCAATTGCACTACTGGGTATTTACCCCAAAGATACAAATGTAGGGACCTGAAGGGGTACGTGCACCCCAATGTTTATAGCAGCAATATCCACAATAGCCAAACTGTGGAAAGAGCCAAGATGTCCATCGACAGATGAATGGATAAAGAAGAGGTGGTATATATACACAATGGACTATTATGCAGCCATCAAAAGGAATGAGATCTTGCCATTTGCAATGACGTGGATTGAACTGGACAGTGTTATGCTGAGTGAAATAAATCAATCAGAGTAAGACATGTATCATATAACCTCACTGATATGAGGAATTCTTAATCTCAGGAAACAAACTGAGGTTTGCTGGAGTGGTGGGGGGTGGGAGGGAGGGGGTGGCTGGGTGATAGACATTGGGGAGGGTATGTGCTATGGTGAGTGCTGTGAATTGTGCAAGACTGTTGAATCACAGATCTGTACTTCTGAAACAAATAATGCAACATATGTTAAGAAAAAAAAAGAAGAAGATAGCAGGAGGGGAAGAATGAAGGGGGGGAAATGGAGGGGGAGACGAACCATGAGAGACGATGGACTCTGAAAAACAAACTGAGGGTTCTAGAGGGGAGGGGGGTGGGGGGATCGGTTAGCCTGGTGATGGGTATTAAAGAGGGTACATTCTGTGTGGAGCACTGGGTATTATACACAAACAATGAATCATGGAACACTATATTAAAAACTAATGGTGTAATGTATGGTGATTAACATAATAATAAAAAATTTAAAAAAAATTTATTTTGTTAAACATACACACTACATGGGTGCCTGGGTGGCTCAGTCATTAAGCGTCTGCCTTCGGCTCAGGTCATGGTCACAGGGTCCTAGGATCGAGCCCTGCATCGGGCTGCCCACTCGACGGGAAACCTGCTTCTCCCTCTCCCACTCCCTCTGCTTGTGTTCCCTCTCTCGCTGTCTCTCTCTCTCTGTCAAGTAAATAAATAAAATCTTTAAAAAATAAATAAATAAATATACATACTACAGAGCCACATAAAACAACCACCATACCACTTAAGGGGCTATCGTCTCATTATTGAAGAACTTCTAAATGATTTGTTAATCATTCGAAACCAAAGGGAAACACAAGAGCACCTTAGAGTGAGCTTGGAGTATCTAAATGTAAGCAAAACCACACAAGACATTTTTTTGTGTGTGGTTTATTTTAATGTAATGAAACCTATATTAATATCAGGGAGTTTTACCATCTGACTCTCCTGTGAGTAAATGAGATTGGTAGCGAAGGCTCTCAAATCACTTAATTACCAGGGCTTTGGCAGAAAAAATATCTTCCCAGTTGCAATCTGAATGCAACAGCCACATTTGCGATGTTACAAAGCAATCGAAGTTAACATAGCATCCCATAATATCTTCAGATTTCTGTTCATGCCTTAAACAAATAGCACCATCTTCAAAGCAGATAAAAGAGACAAGAACTCTGTCCTCAAGGTGACAAGAAAATGAGGAAAGTCTTACTCTCATTTGAGCTCTATCTTATAGATAAGCATAGACTTGTAGATGAGAAAAATAAAGACCTTTTGGAAAAATAACTCTGAGAAATGTGATAGGGAGGGACTGACAGATGAATGAGCAACCAGCTGTGAGGTCCCAGGTGAGGTTCTGTAACCCAAATTTGTAACATATTCAGTTATGAAAGCAGAGAAAATAGCCTATTAGGGTCTTCTGGGATTGGGGAGGGCAAGCCAGGAGTAGTAGAAGCTGAAGGAAGTAATGGATTCTGGGGCATAAATAAGAATTACATAAAAATTACAAACAAAGATGGGATTCTGTGTGCGGACACACAGAGATAATACCCAGAGAGGATTTCTTGATCAGAAGAAGGTGGATTGGTGGAGCGATAAAAGAAAAGAACAGGTTCATATGGCAAGAGATAGATGGAGTTCAGGAGGTTATCCACAGGGAGAGAAGATCTTAAGAGTTAAAAGTCTAATTAATTAAGCAGTGTTGAGTCATGACAAGGACCAAGATGTCATCACTTCATGATTCCACTGCTTCAGGAGGGTGGGGTAGGAGAGTTGCAGAATAACTGAGTGCCAGTCAATTATTCTATTTAAACTGATTGACCCAGTACATGACCTAAATCCCTGGGTTAGAGAAACAAAAGGGGGTTGAGTTTAGGACTAAGCCAGAATAGCATAAATGTGATTTAATGGAAGCCTGAGGAAGAAAAAATATCCCATAGAAGAGTTAAAATAAGAATTACATCCCTCCCTTCGGAAATTCTTTTTGGTACTTTAGAATGCAGACCCTCTAGAACAAAGGTCCTATCATGAAGCAAAAGCACATGTGGTCCTGTGATACAGGTTCATTTGATATTCAACTAACTCAATTCATCTCTAGTTGTTTT
The DNA here is from genome assembly GCF_003265705.2 of Callorhinus ursinus. Taxonomy (NCBI): domain Eukaryota; kingdom Metazoa; phylum Chordata; class Mammalia; order Carnivora; family Otariidae; genus Callorhinus; species Callorhinus ursinus. The sequence goes on along the minus strand of NW_027397085.1, from coordinate 12,832,712 downwards.
ACAGATAACATATTTTTCTCCTCAACTAGCTCATATGCCATCTAAAGAAAGGGGCCACATTCTCCTTTCCTCCGACCCATGGCACAACTCACTATAACAGTATGTGAGGCATGATGAAGCAGGGAAAAGAAATGGGCTCAGAAGGCAGAGGGTTCTTAAATCAAACACAGGCACCTATACTTATTAGCCATGTGACCCTGAAAAAGTTACTACTCCTTTTGAAACTTCAATTTCTTCATCCAATTAAATGCGGATAATAATAATTCTGCAATGGGTCTTGTGAAATAAGCACCTAGTACAGTTCCAGACACATAATAAATACTTAGAATTGGTTGTTACTACTGCGGCTACTATATACAGACTGGGCTTAATAAAGATTTTCTGTGAGTAAAATAGTTCAATATAAGCACCAGCTTTTCAATGTGATGATGTGGAAATCTTAGAAAAGTCCAGATTACCTGGTAATTTTTTGCCTCAAAATTCCAGAATGTTTCCAAATGGAGTCATGGAAATGAGTTATCCTTATGGTCAGTTTGGTTGTAGAACAAGGCAGGGCAAATCTTCCAGATCACAAGATCTGGAGATTCCTGCAGAGCAGCTCTGTCACACAATGGGGTAACTTCGCCATTTCAGAACCAGGCTGGGAGCCAGCACTGCCATTTAAAGCACAGAAAGCCAGTGAGTTGTTGGCCACAGCAAGGGGCTCTTCCTTCCTCACTCCAGTGCTCCACCCTTCTGTTCAGCTCATCGCTCACATTTTCCAGCCATTACTTAGCCCTGCTTCCTTCCATTCTGAAATTATAAACACTTTTCCTCAGAGAAGACATAAACGTACCTTGTAACCCAATAGACTATATTCAACTGAACCTCTATCAGGGCTGACCCCGTCCCACCCATGATTAAAAAAAAGGAAAAAGGGCGCCTGGGTGGCTCAGTCGTTAAGCCTCTGTCTTCGGCTCTGGTCATGATCCCAGGGTCCTGGGATCGAGCCCCACGTCAGGTTCCCTGCTCTGCGGGAAGCCTGCTCCTCCCTCTCCCACTCCCTCTGCTTGTGTTCCCTCTCTCGCTGTGTCTGTCTCTGTCAAATAAATAAATAAAATCTTTAAAAGAAAAAAAAAAAGAAATCTGCATCCCTTTAAAAAAAAAAGGAAAATAAATCAACCATCTTAATTTTCTAGAAATCAAAGCATATAATGGAAGAGTTTTTGGTATTCTCAGCAGACAAATGGAAATGAAAGCATTTGCTTAACTGTATTTAATCAAAAACTAAATAACAAAAAGTAAAAGAAAGGGAGTCATGGAGAGTACGTATATTTCCATGGTTACTATGTTTTGAGTAGCTTCAGGGTACAGTATATAAATTAATCAGTACAGAGACTTTGTGCTAAACTGATGACAGCTGGGCTTGAGAGTTAAAAATACCTAATAAACAATAATTCTACAACTAAGATACCTTTATGGATACATGTATGGATTTATTAAGAAAGAAAGAGATAGAAATAAACATTCACTTGCGTACTACTTAGTAATTTCCCCCCAGTATTACAGTTACTGGAAGAGCAGATTAATCTGCTTACTAAAGATATATTTTTTTAACTTCATGAAAGTACATCCATTATAGAAAACAAACATAATTTAACAGAATGTAGAACCTCAAAACACAATGCAAGTTTCATTAGCAAGAGGCATGGGAAGGGAAATGCTTTATTTAGCCTCCTAGTATTTAAAATCAGCTGAATAGCAATAAAATAAGGGAATGAGAGTCTAGGGCCAAAAACTCAACATATTATCTAAAACTAAATCCTTTTTTATATGAGCTACAAATGGCCCACTCTTGTTGCAAATGAGGAAGGAAACATCTGACTCAAAAGAAGATATAACACTGACCCTACTGGGCAGGTTGGCACTTAGGTAAAATCGTCTTTCAAATTCTTAATGCTATTTACTTGTAATTCTTCTTGGAATGACAAATGTATGTTGCTTTTATGCAACAGATGTGTTCTTTAAAAATAAATAAATAAAAGCTGAATAACTTCACATTAATAAATTATAATGCAATGCCTCAAAAGGGTTTCCTACTACTTAAAGAGATCTTTTTAGAATAATAATTCCTTTTATAGAATGAAAATAATAATAATAATAATAACCCCAAATCTCTCATTGCTATAAATTTCATAGTTTGGAAGGTTTAAGTTGCTTCTATCGGTATTGCCAATTAGAACAATTTTAAATACTCAAATATAATTATAGGTGTGAACTATTGTCTTAAATAATTCTATTACATATATACAAATTGAAATGTATAGGAAAGCAAAAATAATAAAAGGAGTTTTTTAAAACCTATAAAGGCAATGTATACACACATGGTATGCAAACAAGCTTATCCATGTGGAGAGTCTTAGAGGGAATAAACAGGTTCTATTCACCATGATACCTGGGATTCATGTATATTGCATGTTTTTTTTTTTTTTTGAGAGAGTGCGAGTACGGGGAAGAGCAGAGGGAGGGCAAAAGAATTTCAAGCAGACTCCAGACTGAGCACAGAGACTGACACAGGGCTTGATCTCACAACTCTTGAGATCAGGACCTGAGCAGAAACCAAGAGTCCGACACTCAATCAACTAAACTACCCAGGGCACCTGTATATTGTGGTATACAGTGCCCCTGTATATTGAATGATTAAAACAACATTAGGGTTACATACTAGCTCAAGACACCCAGGGAAGATATTTGAGATGTTCTTAGACAAAGCAGTCTAAGTCTAGAAAACCTATAAACATGAGAGACTATGGACTCTGAGAAACAAACTGAGGGTTCTAGAGGGGAGGGTGGGGGGATGGGTTAGCCTGGTGATGGGTATTAAGGAGGGCACGTACTGCGTGGAGCACTGGGTGTTATACGCAAACAATGAATCATGGAACACTACATCAAAAACTAAGGGTGTAATGTATGGTGATTAACATAACATAATAAAATTAAATTAAAAAAAAGAAAGGAAAACAAATAAACATCATGAACATTACTAAGGGATAAAGGTGAATGCACTCATTAGGCCAGTAACAAATTGGCTTGAATATTTTCAGTAGACCATTCAAATCTGAAATAAAGTAAATGAAGCCAGTTTAAAAAAAATTAGTCAAATGAGTTATTGGTCAACTTGAATTTTACAACTGAACATGTTCTTTAAATAGAGTGAGCATATCATTTTTTTTATGCAAACAGCACATTTTTGGTGTGAAAATGGTCACTGAAATAACTGAAGTTAAAGAATTTTTGAAAGAGCTATTGATTAACTCCAAAATTTCTTTTATTGTATTGGTAGACCTATAAAACATTTTTATCCAAAAAGTATTTTCAAAGAAATGCTTTCTAAAAACTAAAAGCAACACATTTTTATATAAATTAAGGTAGTATTTTTAAAATTACATTGATAATTTGAAAGTAGCTTTGACATTCTCAGCTCATCCCTGCCAGAGAGACAGTAGGCAAAGAGCTGAGGAGAAAGACCAAGGAGGATGGGGGAGTGAGGAAGTTGTTGGGGAGTCTTCCATTTTCCTTTCCTTCTTAAGTTGATCAGGGCTGCAAGAGAACCATTCAGAAAGCTTGACATGTGTTCCCGAGTGTTTGAGACAGTTCCTGACTCATACAAGAAAAAGAATTGTCACAGGGTAGCTAATTACAACATGTGACAGCAGTAGTAGTGCGTGGCACGTATGTTAGGAAAGGAATGTGCTTCCCAAGTTTGGAAGGCCAAGAAGCATTTCTTTTCCATCAACAAAGGGAACCCACAAAAGTCATACAGAAAAGGAGCCCATCTAAGAGCAAGAATCCTGTAGTGGCAAAACCGCTAAAGTGCCCCACAGTAACACTGCCCTTGGACATATGCCACGGGCCAGGCAACAATACCTGATTATTAGCTCTCAACATCACCCCTAAGCCTCTCCTGGGAGGGGATAAGAACAAGCACCTACAAAGAAATTAGGTGATAAAGCATGAAAAAGAATCTATCATCCCCACTTGTCACTGTAGGTTTGGAAGCCTGAGTCAGAGCAGAACTAAAGAACTGAAGATTATTTTTTAATTGCAAATTATTGATGTTTCAGTAATCAAGTGAATAGAAAATCAATTGATCTGCCCAAGATTTTACTTAGCAGCTGGGAAGAACAATTCTGCTTTGTGGATTTCAGGATTAAGGCAACAGTACTAAGATAACAATAACAATAATAGTAAAGTTGTGTTTATCTTGTTCCACACTCATTTATGCCACAATCATAGTCATAATCATTTATATATCAGTTTTATTGTCATAATAAAAAGTTATTAAATGACTGGGATTTTTTTTCCTGAAATCTTTGTTTAAGATTACCATTTCTCAAATTGGGGCACCTGTACTCCTGGGAGGTAGAGTATTATGACAGAGCAAAACCACAAGATTATGACTTTAAAGCAAATAAATGGTCATTCCTCTGAAGGGTTAGAATAGATTAGAGAAGAAGCTTGGTGTATGCCGGGGACCAAGATGCTAACAGAAGAAAAGGTTGTGAATAAGATCACAGAAGCTCTTCCATGAAGCACACCTGGCTAAGAATGTCACCAGTTCTTTGGTAGAAAATATTTGGAAATTTAACATCAGAACTACACTACATACACCATGATGTCTGGAAATATGTCATTTTGCAAACTATTATCCAATGCTGATTTCTTAGTGTTTTTTTCAGCCATTTTTATTGGTTCCTTTCATTGTCTGTATAAAGCTGCAAACCGAATAACTCATTTGAATATTTTGATAAATAAATGACATTAAAGTCAAGATTCTATTGTCTATTGGGGGCAAAGCAGATACATTGCAACTCCTGCAAATGGCTTCAAGAAATACACCATCTAGAAGACCTAAATGGAGAAGGGGAGACTCTGGTCAAGACATTGCTGTGAATTTTTACTTTATTTCATCTCTCTGTTTCAAATCTTTGACAATAATAGACAAAATGTCACAATCTGAATACACAGCCCAGCTCCAAAATATGATAAACATTATCTATGAGCCAGAAACACAATTCATGGTTGCAGGCACAAAGCCACAGGCCTATGACAGCTGGGACATGGAAGCAGCATGTGGTGGCCAAGAGTTCCATGCTATAGGACAACAGGGTAGCTGGAGACAAAGGAGTTCTAAATGAGACGAGGAGCCTTTTTTTCTCTCACTGCTTTCAAAATTCTCTCTTGTCTTCATCTTTTAATAGTTTGATGATGACATGTGTAGGTGTGCATTTCTTTGAGTTTACCCTTTTGAATTTTGTTGGATTTCTTGGATGTGCAGACTGATGTTCTTAAATTTGGCAAGTTTTAGTCATTGTTTCCTTAAATATTCTTTCTACTTCTTTCTCTCCTGACCTCTGGGATTCTCCTAATAAGTGTGTTGACATGTTTTGTGATAGTCTACAAGTTTCTGAAACTCTCTTCATTTTTCTTCATTCTATTTTCAGTCCACTTTCTTCCATTGGATAATCTCAATTGATTTCAAGTTGGCTAATTCTTTCTACAATAAGTTCAAAGCTTCTGTTGAGCCCCTCAACAATAGGAAATTTTTCATTTCAATTATTGTAATTTTCAACCCCAGCTTATCTATTTATTCTTTTTAAATAATCTATCACTTTGATATTCTCTAAAGAGATTTCTTTCTCCTACTTTTCTTTAATTTTACTAGACATGATTCCTTCTTTAGTTCTTTGAACATGTTTTTTTAAGATTTTATTTATTTATTTGAGAGAGAGAATGAGATAGAGAGAGACAGCATGAGAGGGGGGAAGGTCAGAGGGAGAAGCAGACTCCCCGTTGAGCAGGGAGCCCAATGCAGGACTCGATCCCGGGACTCCAGGATCATGACCCGAGCCAAAGGCAGTTGCTTAACAAACTGAGCCACCCAGGTGCCCCTGAACATATTTTTAATAGCTGCTTTAAGGCTTTGTCTAAGAAGTTCCACATCTGGGCTTCCTTAGGAGAAGTTTCCAGTGATTGCGTTGTTGTTGTTGTTTCTTGTTTATGGACCACATTTCCCTGTTTATTTGTGTCTCATAATCTTTGTTGAAAAGTGGACATTTGAAATAATATAATGTGGAAACTCCAGAAATCAGATTCCATCATTCCCTAGGGTTTGTTGTTTCTGTTGTTTGTTGTTTTTCCTATTTGTTTAGCAACTTTCCCGAATTATTTCTGTAAAGTCTATATTCTTTGTCATGTATAGCCAGTGATATTTCTGTTCAGGCCCTTGAGAATCTTGAGAATTGGTTTGACACAAGTCTCAGAACTCCCTGAGTGTGTCCCATTGTTCATTTGCTCCAAACCCAAGAACTCCTTCTCTATTGACCAAAGATTCTCAAGTAACTCTGGAAATGCTCCAACTGCTCCTATTCTGCAAGTATACAGAATAATAGCCTTTCAAGGTATGTGATAAAGGTGGAAACAATGTGGCTGCGAGTCTGTTACTGGGTCTGAGAGAAATTCTCCCACAGAGATATGCCTCTGGAAGTTGAAAATAAGCCAGCAAAGACTGTGATTTCAGTTGCCACCACTGCCTTTCTCCCTACTAGGGAAGAAGCAGATTTGCACCATGGAGCTCCTAGGTCTCTTTGTGGTAAAGTCAGAAGGGAAGTCTGACCCTATAGTGTTATAGTCCCCCAAATCAATCCTGTACAGGATAGTCGAGCTTACTTCTTCACCTTTCCACAAGGCAGCTCCAACCTATAGACAGACATCCACTTCCTAACCAAGTAACAATTTATGGGCTGGATTAGACCCAAATAAACATCCCTTTATCTGAAGATCATCTCACATCCCATAACTTATCCCTTAGTACCATACTCAGTACCATAGAAATGGGTCATCTGATCCCTGACATCTCCTCATATATTGCCCCAGGCCCCTGAATGAATCTGCAGATGACTTGTAGGCAAATGTGAAAGCATTCTTGAACTTATGTTGGTATAATCATTAAGAATATCTGGCATACTTATTCCCCTTGTGGCCTTTCAGTCATAACCCTGAAGCCCTGAGTGTGTGCTACTTATAAATCTCTTCCTAATTTTCCTGAATTTAGAATGTTTTTTCTTGAAAGAAAGAGATGGTGTCAGGGGAGAGGGGGAGGATAGTTGCACTGCATTTCTGAACTATCATTTTCTGTTTCTTCTCACAGACAAAAAAAAAAAGTTTTCCACAGCCCTTTAAATTCCTAAGCACACTGGTCATTCTCAAATATGCCTTTCGCTATGCTAGTTGGAAAATGGACAAACTTGGAACCATGCTGATTTTTCAATTTACCTTGCCCAGTTTAATTCCAGTAATTCTTGAATAGGACCCAAACATGCTGGCTTTACGATCAACTCTTACATTCAGTAGCTTCTCTATAAGCCAGAGAAAAATGGTTGTATTCTTAGTCTACCATTTAGGAGATTCATGACTACAGTTTGAGCTATTTTTATTTAGTCAAAAATTCTTACTCCACTCAATCTAAAGGAGTTCCTAATATCAGATGAAACACAGAAAAAGTTTAAAAAAAAAACTGCTTAAATAAGATTCTACAATAAAGGAATCTTTACCACATAAAGGGGCCTAAACACCTAGATTATGCAGAGAAAAGTATTACCAGGAAAACCTTTGGTTACCTGGCGTGGCCACTATCCAATTCTTGCAACAAATATTAAATAAATAGACGAGTCTTATGTGGAAGGTATTATGTTGGGAATTGTGAGAAATAAAAAGGTATAATCAAAATGGCCTATGTTCTTAAAGAGTTTCCAATTTCAGTGGAGATACATGAACCCTTCGTTAATGCCTGTAGCACAAGGTGCCATTACCTTAGAAGTGTGAGCAATTAATTGCTTGGAGAGCACGGAGAGAGGATCATTTCTGGCTAGGGAAACACAAAGGTACAGTCAAGCAGATGGTATCTGAGTTGGATACACCATGATGAATGGAGGTTGGAGGGAAGTCTATAACAAAAAACAAAACGAAACAAAAAACATACCTAGATAAATAGATAGATATACAGATATATTTATTACTCTTTTAGGAAAACAGAATGTCACAGAAAGTCTAGAGATGGTAGGAGTAATACCACAGAAATGGAATATAATACTCGTGTCAGAGGCAGTGTGAGATACAGGTTGTATTCAGATATTAAGGGACATTCATTTATCCATTTAATAAATACGAACTAGCAGTTCTTAATTACCAGGCACGATAGTGAAGATACAGAAGCCAAAAATAACAAAAACAAAACAAAACAAAAGACATGGCTCCACCTGGAGAAAGCTGATAAACCAGAAGGAAAACCTATGTATTGAACAAAGATGATGGTGTTAAGGACAAGACTGTCAGAGAAAGACATCCTTAGGGAGTGCTATTTGGAACGAGACCTGAGGAATATGTGCTAAAGGAAGGAAGGAGGAGAGCAAGGTGGAGCATACCAGGCTGAGAACGCTGCCTGCGCAAAGACCCAGAGCTTAAGTAGAACTTGGGACCTAAAATAAGATTTAAGATCACAGAGATGCAATATTAAAGTAGAATGAAATAAATTACCAGGTAAGCAGAAACGTATGTGAATTATCACTCTTGATTAACCTATTCATGATGGAATAGCTTGAATGCCCAGGTATTTGCATATAAATTTTACTTTTGTTTTTTCCCTCTGATTCCTAGTCAGTTGGTTAACAATGCCCATATTTTTAAGGCTTATAACTTTTTAGGAACTACGATGATAGGAAACTTCTTCATATAAGACTTTGGTAACTTAGAACCTGACTTTTTTAAATGAGTAAACAAGAAACCTATCTTGTCTTTAAAAACACTAAGATAGTAGGATATAAGAGGGGGCGCCTGGGTGGCTCAGTTGGTTAAGCGACTGCCTTCGGCTCAGGTCATGATCCTGGAGTCCCGGGATCGAGTCCCACATTGGGCTCCCTGCTCAGTGGGGAGCCTGCTTCTCCCTCTGACCCTCTTTCCTCTTGTGCTCTCTGTCTCTCATTCTCTCTCAAACAAATAAATAAAAAATCTTAAAAATAAGATAGTAGGATATAAGAGAATCTGGCTTAGCTAAATATTTTCTCAGAAAACAGAAAGAAGTCAATATTCCAAAGAAATTGAAATTAATAAAATCTCCAACTGTGATGTTCTTTATAGGGGAAAAGTGATGTAAACCTGGAATGAAATGTATTCCTTTGAAATAAGCTTAAGGCATGACTTGATCTATCATTCAATGTTCATTCTTAAAAATATTATTGAGTGTATCTATTTTTTGACCAAGCACGACACTGGACACCAGAGACACAGTAATTTTTAAGGCAGGAAAAACACCCAGACATAGTACTGGAGCCTACAGTGGACAGATACTCACTGAACACTTAGAAAAAGAAATGTAAAACTGTTACTGTGCAAAGTGCCATGAAGAAGAAGCACACAGACATAAAAATGCACTTCAGAAGGGTATTAGATGTAGTCAGTGAGATTAGGGAAGGTTTTCTAGAGGCAGGCATAATTGACTTGAGAGGTAAATAATGAGAACGATATAACCAGGCATTGAGGAGAAGCAGCAGGATTTGAGACAGAGTGATCAGTAAAGACCTGCAAAGGCCCTTTGTCTGGATCCAACATGACAAATGTTTAGGACTGAAAGAAAACCGGGAGTAAGCCAGGCATGGACATGAGTAAACCAGAAAGCAAGTACATAATCAAGATAAGACATCATGGTGATTTGGACGAGGGTGTTGGTGGAATCACGATGGAGAGCAGCAGTCAGATTAGTGATAGTTCTTTCCAGTCCAGACCTTTGACTGTGAACGGTCTCTGTCTTCTATTTCCTTAAGCTATTCAGCAAACCCTGGCTAATTGTGGACAAGGTCATGGCACTAGAACAAAATCCAGGGCAGCCCAGTTTTAATGAAGAGCACGGAGATACATGAAATTATCATTGTGGCAGTGAGGGACAGGTCATAAAGAGCTTGATGAACCATTTTTAAGACATTTGTATTGTATTTTAAGGGCAATGGAGAGCCAACAAAGACGGTCAAGGAGAAAAAAGGCATAATCACATTTTTATCTTCTAATAAGTATGTGTTTACTGTATTGCTAAACATAGGAAACTACTGAAGGGTTTTCAGCATATTTCCAAGAACATTAATCTGACAACATTATGATAGTCTGGAGTTGCATACAGAGAAGAATGTAGTAACAAGAGAAACAACTGAAAAAGTATTTTGATGGTCTGGGAGTGAGGTGATGAAGGATAGAAATTGAGTAATGACAATGAAAACTTTTTTTTTTAAGGTAAGGGAAGAAGGGGTGCCTGGGTGGCTCAATTGTTGTGTGTTGGCCATCGGCTCAGGTCATGATCCCAAGGTCCTGGGATCGAGCCCCGCATCAGGCTCCCTGCTCAGCGGGGAGCCTGCTTCTCCCTTTCCCACTCCCCAGTGCTTGTGTTCCCTCTCTCTCTCTCTCAAAATAAATAAATAAAATCTTAAAAAAAAAAAGAAGAAGGGAAGAAGATTCAGGAGCCAGATGACTAATTTTTCTTCAGAAGCTTCTACAACTGTTTGTCACAGTGTCTGAATCATTGTGTTAAAATATGATCCTGATAGCTGAGAAAGATAAAGGGAATTTATTTGTTTATTTATTTATTTATTTATTAAATATTTATTTATTTGACCTAGAAAGAGAGAGAGAACACAAGCAGGGGGAGCAGCAGAGGGAGAGGGAGAAGCAGGCTTCCCGCCGAGCAGGGAGCCCGATGCGGGGCTCAATCCCAGGACCCTGGGACCATGACCTGAGCCAAAGGCGGCTGCTTAACAAACTGAGCCACCCAGGCAACCTAAGGGAAGGTAAACTAAATATACATACTTTCTTTAACTACATCAATTCGTCACTGCAAGCCTAAGAGTATGCAGTACATTTGGTATCTCCATTTTTATTTTAAAATGAACACACTGATATTGTTTGGGTAGGGGGTTTTGCTAAATTGAGTTGAGGGGGGACTGGATTCCTGTGGATTTAGCACATCTCTTCCATGCCAGAGAAGTGGGAGTCCATAATCCAGTAGCAAGGAGCCTCAGTGGAATTGCTTTATGGGAAGAACAGCTTCCCGAAGGGAGACTGGAGCGAGTGCCAAGTGCCTCAGAGCCTGAAAAAGGACTTTTCATCACAAGCGGCCTTTAGAAAACTTCCACTGAGCTCTGAGCTGTCCCACCCCTCCCACTGCCAGAGTCAAGCAGTGCAGCTAAAATCTGAAGTCCCTTTGACTTACAGTTTTAGAAATGAGAGCGTCCCTGAGCCCTGCAGGAGTAGCAGAAACTCTACGGTTCTTAGCAGGGCCCTCTGGCAGCCCTTTTCTCCTAGACATGGGCCCGAGGATGTCACAGCTCTACCTTTCTAGATGAACTTTAGACTCTTTCTTTCCCACAGCCAGGGGTCTCCTGAAAGCCATGACGCAACTCTACAGTGGTGTCCTGAAAGCCTAGGAACTAGCCCTTGACAAAGGTTCTTAAAGGAGAAGTCCAGTGCTCCACAGAACATCCCAGCAGGCCAACTGTGGCCTGCTGGTCCTATTTTCCCATCCACTGTTCCACATCAAACAAGGATTTGCCTAAGAAGATTACCTTGGTGGGATTTCTCTTTGTTAGATATTTTTAAAATCTTCTTTAAAGAACTAACAAAATTATATTTGTGTGGGGAAAATTGCTAACTCCACAGGTTCGGTAACTGCTATACATTTACAGTGTTTTAGTAGCATAGGAACTCACCATCAAAATCGTGGGGAATTCATTTCCAATGGAGAGTTGGATGAATTTCCTTTGCACTACTTCTTCGCTAAATAGTCAAACAAAAAAACATTAAAGCAACATTTGAGAGGTAAGTTGCTATGGTCTCTTTCTAAAACAAGGAAGAAGTTTAAGATATCCAGGAAGGAGACAAATCTTTCCTAAGGATCACACTTGCAGAGAAAAATGTGTTTTTTCCTTAGTCAAGAAACAGTAAATTCTGTGTTTGAGCAAGTTTTTTTTTTTTTTTTGTACTGATATTCTAATATAAAATCTGGTTAAAATCGTTTTTTAAAATAGTAAACATACCAAATGTGTAGTCTTTTTAGTATTAAATATGTTCTGTGAAAATATACTTTCAGAGATATGTAATTAAAAATGGAGTAATTAACATTCATTGCAACTTCTCCAGGCACAACTTGTTTTAGCAAGACTTTGATATTTTTGTAGTGAGTACTACTCCCAGAAGGAAGAATCTTCTCTGAAATTCTCAGAGCCAGACCTCATATTAACTCCTTCCTTATAAAAAGAGTTTTAATCAGTTTTCTGATGATTTTCCCCCAATGAAATTAACTTATTTCTAATTTTACAATTTAAGCACATACAAACTAGAATTCAATACACTTAACTCCACATTATCTAAATTTAACTGCTTCTAAAATATGTCAATGTCAAAGTGATTGATAACTACATGAGACGAGAGTGATGGAAATATTAAAGTCTCCGTGTGAGCAACAAATCTAAGGTAACTTCTGATTTGTCACAAAATGATTAAAAGCTCATTCACAATATACCTGTCCTTAATGTGATTGAATGAAATCAACTTTGCCTTCTCTATACAGGGAATTGCTTGTGCTTTACTTATGCACTAGTTCCAATTAGAAAATAACCTCCTTCAGATACCCTTCGTTCAATAGCTTCCCCTTCATTGTAGTCATAAAATATTTACTCTTTGATTAAATAGCTATGACATCCTCTAGCTGTTACAATCCTAATCTAAAGGAGAACTATATCAAAACGGTTCTAAAACACTGAACATTCCATATTTACATTCTTGACAAACGTGAGAGTGGAAAGAAGATTTTACAGCATTTTCTAAAATGCTAACTAAAAACAGAACCATGTAGTCGAACAAAATTACAATGAAAGAAAACCTGAACACGTTATTCTCCCAAAGGGGGAACAGAAATTATATTTTTGGATGACTTCGGCTTCTTCTTTTGCCAGGTAATGACTAAAAACTTGATGGGAATAATGCGCTTTTGTTAGGTTTTGTGTTAATCTTAATAGGATGATCAAATAAGAATCGTTATTCCCAATACTCCAAGAAAAATAAAGCTGCTCCAGGGCAGTGGAGCTACTCGAATATATAGCTCAGGTAGGACTCCAAGTGGCATTGATTCCAAGTTCTACGTGATGCCAACTGCCCCCCTCCAAAGTACCAAGTTGTTGAGAAAAAGCCATCCTAAATCACCTTTCTATGCCCCTTAGTTAGGACACTCAAGTCGTCATAAATAGCCCGGTGGACTATTCGTTCATTGATCCATCGAAGCATGCATTCATTCAAAAAGCAGTTCTCCAAGGCCTTACATGTAGGAATAGGCACAAGATGAGATCACAGTGGCCATCAGGATAGTTTCTGCCCTCTAGGTCTGTGCGGGAAGGCAGACTTCAGAAAAAACAGTCACGATATATTGTGAAAAGTGCCTTCGCTGAGGCATGCTCAGAGTGTGGTGGGAGCGCAGAATCATTTACTCTCTCAGAAGGCGAGACAACAAACTGACCTATCTTCAAGGATTCCCTCTTGCTTTTTAGCCTCTCAAAAATACATATATATATATATATATATATATATATATATATATGTATATACATATATATATATGGTCTACAGGAGGTAAGCAAATAATTTAAGAATAAGCCTCTGTTTTGACCTGAAGGAACATCGATAGTCTACCCTGTGAACTGTCACCTTGTAGGAATGACATCCCAGAAATACTACATCTCCCAGTTTTCTGGCAGAAACCTGAAATCCAGATTTTTAAATGCTGGGAACTGATCAATATTTTTTAAAGCCTTGTATTGGGCGAAGGAAACACCGCAAGGCCAGATCAGCCCACTGGCCCCTCGTCTGCAACCTCTGGTTTTTCCCATCAGAATTGATAGCACCCTAAGGTGATGTGGGTAAGAATGCCCACACTGTATTTTGTAGACTGTTTCTGTCACAAAACTCCTGAGCTATTAAGACAAGTTACTAGTTTAGGAGAACTTCCTGTGGATAGCCAAGATGCCGCAGCAATGCAGCTTTCCAAAATACACGATGGCCTGAGGGGAAAGAACTAGAATTCTTTTTCAGAGAGGCTTTCACTCCCAAATTGAGTACTATTTCATTAAAAATATATATTTTATTTCGCATGGCTTCAATGGACTTTGGTAGGCACAAAGAGTTAAAGTAACTCCAAAAGCTGAGCAGTTTGCTTCTTTCAAAGCTACAGATGAGGCCCACTGGGAGCTATTCATGGAAGCAGCAAGCCGGGTCCTTCTCAGTCCCACACAGCCACCTGATTCATGTTTCTTCTCCATTAAGTACAGCTTCCTTGGAAACTTAAGCATGACCTCAACTCGAGACTAAGCAAGAAACAAGCCATTTACAGACAATACAGCTTCATGAGGAATCGCATTACTTGAATTTTCACCATTATAAGCAAAGCAGATGGTTGCAAATTCAGAGTTGAGATACTCTGGAGGGCTCGGCTGCATGAAGGGCCACAGTTCTGCTGTTCCAACCTTATTGTGATTATTAAATTTTGAGACTTTAGAGAGGCAACGTAAGGGAAAAAGAAAAGCAGAAAATTGGCGTAACATCAAATGAAGCACAATCCTAATGCAGTTTTTGCATAATGTACTAACATCCCACTCACACAGATGTCACGGAAAGTAACCAGTTACAGTGGAACGGGCTTCTGCAGAGATCCATATGACCACGTAGAAACAAGATTGTATTAATGCAGAAAACAATTTCAGATCCAGCTAGCACATTTTGGAAAGCTGTGAATATATTCATCGCTGGTGGTGCTTGAGAATTATTCTGTTTGCTTCTCCCATGACTACTCAGGTTTTACATGTCAAGAGCTCTTTGCAAATAATAATAATAATTTCATTTTACACTGTGATACTGTCTTATTTCTGACTATGATCACTGGAAACTAAAGTGAAGGGTGTCCTTCTGTGAATAACTAAGGACGCGGTAGACACGTAATATACACTACATTGGCAGGAGTGTGGGGAAAGAGTTGCCCTTTGTTTACTATTAGTGTGACTATACACTGGTACAAACTTCAGGAAAGACAATGGGACAACACAGATCACAAAACCTTTAAGTCTACAATTCCAACCCAAGTCCATTTCTGGGAATTTATCCTAAATAAATGATTGAATGAATTATTTATTAGAGCTAAGAAAGGAAAACAAATTCTCATCAATAGTGCATCAGTTAATAAGTCATGGCACATCCATCCACAGGATGGTATGTCCACACAATGAGCTAGGTCCTTAAATTTTATAATGTGAAGAGCCTATGATATGTTGTAAGATGCCCACAATATACTGTAAAGTGAACATAGTTGCTTGTAGAACTGTGTGTGTGCACATTTTCAGAGAGCTGGGGAGGGGAAAATCAGAGCTAGAGAAGGTTTATTCTCCCTTACTGAGGCATATTTGAATTTTTTAAGGCATGCATAGACAGTTTATTGAACACGCTGAAGTTGATGTTACAGTAATAAAACAGGGCCATTTTCCCCCTATCCCTGCCTTCCAACGTGACCTCTGGGATTTTCCTCTCCATCTTTCAGTGATATTTAGGACAGATCCCACTGTCTTTCTTGTCACTCAGGTGTGTGAGTGATTTTGCTTTCAACTTCTAAAAGAGTTCCTCCATTATAATTCTAGACTTCATTGTGCCACCCTAATGAAGCTTCCCCCTCCCCTGGCCCGGTTCGGGTCCCCAGCTTGAGAAAAAGAAGCAACAAAGAAAGAGCCTAGTCCATCCTTGCATCACCCTTGCCCCCCTTTTCCTCTCTTCCCTAAGCTGCCTCTTTATCCTCCAGAGTGAATAGGAGGGGGAAGAGATGAAAAGGGACTGAGCAGCTTTACTCCAGCTGGTACTGTGTGCCTGGCTTTCTTGGCTGGTCTGCCCTCTCCCCGAACAGGCATCAGAATGCTGCTCTCTTGACACTGAATGTGCCCGTGTATTCTTCAGACTCCTTGCAAGGCCAGGACCGCCAGGCGGCACCTTTGCACAGAACTCTTTGGCTGACCCTTGTCAATCACCTGCAATCCATTTCTGCTGTCTTTCCCTCGCTCCTGGAGGCAGAAGCTCTCTTGAATGAGTTTTTTAAGACTATGTAAGCCTAGAAGCACAGTCCCAGTTTATACTTGCAGTCCCAGCATAATCATCAATAGCACCCTTTTCATTTTCAAAAGTGTCCTGCTTTGAAAAATAAATCATATGATCAACAATTCGTAAAATCTGAATAAAGTCTGGCATTGGTAATAGTCCTTTATCAATGCTAAATTTCCTGACTTTGAGAATTGTGCTGCGGTTATGTAAGCAAGGGTACTTGTTCATAAAAATAAGCACTGAAGAAGCAATAAGGGGTAAGGGACATGATGCAATTTACTCTCAGTTGGTTTGGCAGTATACATATCTATATACAGAAAGAGACAGGAGAGGGAAAGAATGGTTTACCAAAAAAAAAAAAAAAAGCAAACAAAAAAGATAAAGCAAATGTGGCAAAATGTTAACAACTTGCTAATTTCAGTGAAGGGAACACAAGTGTTCTTTATGCTAGACTGCAACTTTTTGGTGAGTTTTAAATTATTTCCAAATAAAAAGCTTCAAAAACATTTTATGACTGCCCTACGGTGCCTGATTCTCCTACAATACCTGTGTGACTCAAAAAAATGCATAAAGGGCCACACCCTGTGTCCACGGGGACCCTTGCCTTGCTCTGCCAAACAGCTACTTGTCAGCCTTGCCAATCAAAAGCCATCTGACGGTCTCCATTCCCACTAATCTCCGGGGGATGGGGAGCACCTGTCAAGCCCTCCCAAGTACTCACTTAGCCAGCAGCACAGGTGAGGCCTAGAAGTTACTAATAGCCCTAAAGATCCAAGGCCAGACTCACTTCCGGCAAGTCCTGGGTCTCCATTGGGTTTGCTTAGTTGCTAGTGGGGGTCAGAGGGTATAAATAGTTGAATGCCCCTATACTCTCTACTCCTACAAATCCCCCTCAGAATGAAACTCAAATTCTCGACAGAGGCTCCTGGAGATGATGTGCCCCGGAACAAATTTGGTCCATCTCAGCAGTGCCCACGTGGACACATCTAACTCCTTTCCTCAACTGGAGCTTCGGTTAAAAATTCAACCAAAGTCAGGAGGGAAAAGCCTATTCTGCACCCTGCTACACATATAATATAAGACTTTAGTGGTAGAAGTATTCATACAGATATTTTGTGTTCTCTTTTCATCACTGAGGAAGAATAGAATGAATGAGAGCTACTTGTACTTTATTCTACATTTTCTTTCTCCACATTTCAAGAAGGTAGGTAGGTCTTTCTCTTATCTTGGTGATGTGAAGACTACCTCCTTTTCTGGCACTCCTTTGTGTGAGCCCGAGCTCATTGATGGGATGAAGCAAGAAACAGGGCAGGGGAAGATTAGCTTTGATGGGGCAAAGAAATGGAAACAGAAAGAGATACAGAGGATATCCCTCCAAATTTGGAATAATATAGATTTCTGAGGTTAAGAGTAGTGGAGACTTATCTGCTTACCTTATCAATCCCTAGGCAAGTTCCAGAACCACAGGAGGAAGGGTTGTAGGATGCTTCTATAGAGATTGGTCTCAAGGGACCAGAGCTCCCAGCCTCATCTAAGAAAGCTGTCCATCTGCCATTTTGGCACCAAAACATCAGAGTCATTCATCTGCTTATCATTAACTACACGCGTTTACACAAAAACAACAGCAGTAATCTTGAAGCACTAAAGACTAGAAATACTTCATCGGACCACTTCAAAGAGTTCTGGGGCAACCCTTGTTCCCTTAAAAGATTGAGATTAAATTTCCCAATCAGACTGTCAGGATTGAGTTTCAAAGTGATGTTTATTTGATTTAAATAAAAGTTGCCAATTCTTGTACGCCCTAAGTTTGTAAGATCATTCACGCCAATGACACTGTTATAATTAGAAAAAATATGAAGAGATTTCCTTTTTGGTAACAAAATATTTGTTGGTCTCAGTCACATTACATAGGCCTTTGAAATATGTTAGCACATACCATTGTGCTAGCATTATAATAAAAGCCACTACTCTTCTGGATATTAAAATTAGAGAGGGGAAAAATATGATTTCCCCTATATATATTGCCAAATATAGAGAGAACAAATATATAGAGAGAACATGTGTACAATCGCTGTCTCCACTTGGGTACATAAAAGGGTGAGAGTCCTTTCTGTCTTTGTATTCTCTTAGTAGGCTGCCTCTGATGCACATCACATTCTGATTTAACATTGATTCAATAATAAGTCTGTTTTCCTGTTCTTGTACCTTTGTGAAGAGGTTTTCTGGGTTGCAAGAAATTTTTGTTTTAAAATAATATTTCTCTAACACATGTAAGTCATTTAATAAATGGTCCCAGATGGGAAAAGATTTCCAGTACCATCTTATTCCCAAAGTATATGTGACTGCTAACAGAGGACACTAAAGATTCTCAAACCTTATTGTTTCAACTCCATTCATATTTGGCCACTGACTTTGACAAGGTTGAATTTTACCTGAGCTTTGTGTTCCTGTAAAAAATGAAAACAAACAAACAAAAAATAACAAGGACTAAGAAATCCCCCTTTCCTTCTGTGTTCTAGGAAATGGCTCATTGCAAAGAACTAGCCTTCCCCATATGACTTAGATCAGACATAAGGACACCTCTCTTATTTACTTAAAACAAGGCCAGACATAAACCCTCCGAATTCCCAGTCATTGCCTCAAAAATGATTAGTTGACCTGTCTTGTTTCTACTGATCAATTGGAACAAAATACTTTTTAACCAAATTTTGAGTAGGGTTCTCCCTTTCCCCCAGGTTCCTGAACTTTAACTTTCCACCTGAGCCAGCACACACCACCTCCTTCATAACCCCCTACTGAGAACAGGCTCATCTCAGAGTAAATTATTCTCTGATCCACTGTCCCATCAAGCAACCCGTATCTTTTCATGGCCTTCATCCCACTTCTGCCAGCAGGTTGTTTCTAGCTCTGTCTACTCCTTACAAAAGAAACTCTCTTTTTTGCCTAACTCTTGAGAGTATTGCCAATTTCATCATCAGATGTTCTGTTTATTGCAAAAGTCCCCTCCCCCATTAGAATAGTGCCTTTCCCCCGCCCTGCAATATCCTTTTGAGTGAAGTCTTTTCTAAATCTGGATTTGTTTGACAAATTCTTCCTCCAAAAATTCACGTTCCACCTAAAAAAGAAGCAAACAAACAAAAACTATTGTTGGATATTCCTGTTGGATTATGGCATAGTGCCCTTCTTTATCTCGTTACAGTTTTTGTTTTAAAGTTGAGTTTGTCCAAAACAAGTATTACTACTCTGGCTTTCTTTTGAAATCCATTTGCGTGGTAAGTGGTTCTCCATCCCCTCACTTTCAATCCGCAGGTGTCTTTAGGTCTAAAATAAGTTTCTTACGGGCAGCATATCTATGTTTTTGTTTTTTTATCCATTCTGACACCCTATGTCTTTTGATTGGAGCCGTTAGTACAAAAACTACTACTGATTGAATCTAAATCAAAGTAAAGGGACCCAGCATGCATTTATTTGCGAAATAAAATAGAAATGTAATTGTTATTCAACTTTTGCAACTTCACTTTAACTTTGAATGTTATGATCTTTTTTTGTTTATTTCTTGAAACAAAGGTTTGTAAGAAAAGATAAATTAGTCAAATGTCTTTTCTGAACATGTTTTATCCAAACTAAAAGATTCCTTTTTTTTTAAAGATTTTATTTATTTATTTGAGAGAGAGAATGAGAGAGAGAGAGCACGAGAGGGAAGAGGGTCAGAGGGAGAAGCAGACTCCCCGCTGAGCAGGGAGCCCGATGCGGGACTCGATCCCGGGACTCCAGGATCATGACCTGAGCCGAAGGCAGTCGCTTAACCAACTGAGCCACCCAGGCGCCCCCAAACTAAAAGATTCCTACCTGCAGTCATCTTCCTTGTAGTCATTATTGACTTTGTTCCATTTCCGGCATAGATGTATTGAAATTATTGAGTTGGTTGAACACTAAGTATGGATAAATTTGATCTTATAAACCCAAATAAAGTAACTGATTTGGTCTCCAAGAAACTGATTTTTTAAACATTTTTTAAAATGTAGGTAAACATCTGCGGTGCCTGGGTGGTTCAAGCATTTAAGCTTCGGGCTCTCAGTGTCCGCTCAGGTCATGATCTGAGGGTTGTGAGGTCGAGCCCCACAACAGACTCCACACCCAGCAAGGAGTCTGCTTCCCCTCTCCCTCTTTCTCTGACCCTCCCCCCGACCCTGCTCACTCTCCCTCTCAAATAAATCTTTTTTAAAAAATAAAATAAATGTAGGTAAATATGTTGCTACAGAAAACCCATCAACCTCATTTCAAACTGAAAAGAGGCAGTGTGTCTTCAATACCAAAGAAAGCATGCATAAGGAAGAATTTTAGAGCAAATTTTAATGTCCATCCAAATCACCTGGAGGGCTTGTTAAAACAATTACTGGAACTGACCCCCACAGTCCCCTACTGAGTCAGTAGGTTTACAGGTTTGGGGGGTGGTGGCTAACACTTTGCAATTCTAACAAGTTCCCAGTGTTGCCAGCGTTGGTGGTTTGACTACCACACCACTGATTAGAGCATTTCTTCTTTTATTCATTCATTCAAAAAATATTTATTGAGTACCTATTGTGTACAAGACACTGTTCTAGGTACTGGGAACACAGCATTGAACAAAACAAACCTATCTGTACCTTCAAAAATGTAAACTGAGAAAGACAAACAGTAAACGATAAGAATATTTGGGATGTTGGTCATAAGTGCTAAGGAGGAAAAAATAAATATAGGAATGGAGATATATGTGTTGCAGTGGGTATAATATTACAATTTTAATAGGTCCAGCAGAACAATTCTCCCTGATGGGTTGCTTTTGATTCAAACCTTAGAGACTTTCAACAAATGTTTCTGAAACAACTATACATCTACATGCAAATAAATGAAATGAGACAAGACCTTACAGGCTTCACAAAAATTAACCCAAAATGGATTACAGACCTAAATGTAAAAGCAAAACATACAACACCTAAAAAACAGGAGAAAATCTAGACGACCTTGGCTTTGGTGATAACTTTGTAGATACAATGCCAAAGGCATGATGCATAAAAGAAAGAATTGATAAACTAGATTTCATTGAAATTAAAAACTTCTGCTCTGTAAAAGACAATGTCAAGAGAATAAAAAGACAAGCCACAGACTGGGAAAAAAGATTTGCAAAATACATGTCCTATAAAGAAGGTTTACCCAAAATATACAAAGAACTTTTAAAATTTGACAATAAGAAAACAACCTCATTTAATAAAAGCATCAAACAACTTAACAGATATTTACCAAGGAAGACATACAGATTGCAAATAAGCATAGGAAAAGATGCTCCACATTATATGTCCTCAGGGAAATATAAATCAAAGCAATGAGATACCACCACTACATACCAATTAGAATGGTCTAAATCTAAAATCCAGAACAGTGACACCAAAGGCCAGAAATAACATGAAGCAAGAGCAACTTTCACATGTTGCTGGTAGGGATGCAAAATGATATAGCCACTATGGAAGACAATTCAGTGGTTTCTTAGAAAAGTAAACATATTTGTACCACACGATCCAGCAAGTGCACTCCTTGCTATTTAGCCAAAAGAGTCAAAAACCTACGTCCACACAAAAAGCTGCACATAAATGTTTATAGCACTTTTACTGATAATTTCCAAAACTTTCAAGCAACCAACATGTCCTTCAGGAGGTAGCGCTTAAATAAACTACAGTACATCCAGACAACAGAATACTACTGAGTGCTAAAAAGAGATGAATTATCAAGCCATGAAAAAACAAGGAGAAACCTTAACTGCATATTACTAGATGGAGGAAGCCAATTTGAAGGGGAGGAGGGATGAAAGGTGGAACACAGAAAAATTTCAGGGCAACGAAACCACTCTGTGTGATCCTATCATGGTAGATATATGTCGCCACACATTTGTCCAAACCCATAGACTATACAGCACCGGAAGTGAGCCCTAGTGCCAACTATGGGCTTTGGGTGATTATGATGTGTCCGTGTAGTTGTATCCATTGTAACATAAGGACCCCACTGGGGAAGAATGCTGGTAATAGGTGAGGCTACGCATGAGTAGGGGCAGGGAGAACATGAGAAATCACTGTACTTTCCGTCCAATTTTGCTGTGAACCTAAAATTGCTCTAAAAAATAAAGTTTATTAAAAAGAAAAGACTAAGGGAACTGAAATATTTGTCTATAAAATATCTGAGGGAAGAGCACACCAAAACCCTGAGGCCAGAAAGAAGCTGGTATGGTTAAAGAATTTTCGTGTGGCTTTGGCATAGTGACAAAGGGGAGAATAGTGAGAAATAAGGCCCCAGAGATGGGGAGAGGGGATAATCATAGACACCCTTCTGAGTACTTAGTATCCTGTGAGTGAGATGGGAAGACTTGGAGAGATTTGAACGCAATAAATCTAATTTATATTTTCCCAGGATCACCCCACCTGCTGTGTTGAGAATGAACACAAGAGAGGCAAGATCAGAGGCACACAGACCGAGGAGGCCACTGTAATAACCATCTGCTGAAGTTTACTTTATTCACCAGAGACGTGCAGTGTGCTTCAAAATCAGTAGGCTACTTTTGGCAGCGCATGCACGATGGTACAGTTAACCCCCCACATAATCCTCAAAGTGGGGACCAAGATATCAATGGCGTGAAACACGTGCTCTTGTCATTGCAAAGTTAATGAAAAAAATAAAAAAAATTGAAGCTTATGTACAAGTTTATCTGTACCCAGAATTCAGCAAATAATCACAAGGCAATGGCTCATTCAGCCTCTGTCGGTCTCCTGCAGAAAAGAAAAACTGCAACTCACTCTCCATCCCACCACACTTTCACCACCTTCTAACCCCACTAAGCTCAGTGGAAGACAGAAGCCAAAATGCCAATCATATTATAGCCAAATTTCATTTTCATGGAACATTACTGTGCAATATTATTGCTTTTTTATCTTTACCTGAGCGACAAATTCAATTTTTTTTCTAGCATAGCAGGAATGCTCTCAGTGCAAATTGATCTGTATGTATAAAGCATTATCTTATGCTCCTAAACAATGCCTCAGACAAATTTGAACACATTGATTGCTTTTGTAATTTTTTTCTTGCTTTTGTAATTTTTAATAGTTACAAAGCAAGAATTGTTCTATGTCCTTTAGAAACTCCTAACTACAACAAAGACTTAATAAAGGGCAATGTCCACCTTAAGAAAACTATCTCTCTTTTTTTAAGATTTTATTTATTCATTCGTTAGAGAGAGAGAAAGGGTCAGCAAGCACAAGCAGGGGGAAGGTAGGGGGAGAAGCAGGCCCCCTGCCAAGCAAGGAGCCCAGTGTGGGACCTGATCCAAGAACCCTGGGATCATGACCTGAGCCAAAGGCAGATGCTTAGCCGACTGATCCGCCCAGACATCTCTTGATAGCTTCATCAATCAGCTGAATTATAAACTGACTAAACACATGAATGGCCAGAAGAACTAGATAAAGCTTCCAAAGAGGATCAGCCTCAATGATATTTTTTCCATTTCCAATGCACAAGATTTCACTTACACTTTTGCCTGTTACATGAGACTTACTTTTCTAATATGAATCTTAGGGAAAGTAGACCTGTAACAAGGCTTCACAGATGTCACATGCTCAAGATACCCAAGCTTCACTCATGTGTTCCATTATGTGTTATATATGTTTTATTACAGACTTTGATAATAATAAAGATAGACTATATCTCCACATTTTGCTTAAGTATTATAGTAGTTTACCATTTTCTTTAGCTCACCTCTCTCATTCATCCTTCGGAGTCCTACAGGATACCCAGCTAAACCTGAATTTCGATGAACAATGAATTTTCGTGTAGTATAAGCATGCCCCAAATATTGTCTAAGGCATATTTATACTAAAAAAAAAAAAATCAGTCTTGATCTGAAATTCAAATTTATGTAGACATCTGCAGTTTTATTGGCTACATTTGGAAACACCGCATTGAGTAAGTTGCTGTCTCAATAACTTCATCGCCTTTGATTCCAAACTTGGGTCTTAGCAGAAACGACAGACAACAAATGTCTTTTTTTTTTCAGTTATCTTATTTAATTCTGTCCATAAATAATTGTTAACTGTGCAAGTTACTGTGTAAGAGCCACAGAGCAATATATGAAGAGCATTGGAATTTGAAAACAAAGTTATCTGTTCTAAATTTTACCTCTTCCCCTTGAGAACTTTCAAACCCATCTCCAGCAAAGTTGCCCAGCCGTGTTGAAAGGTGACCTTGAACAATTTGTGAATCATTCTGAGCCTCTTTTTCCTCATCTTACAACAAATGTCTTTTAAGTATCCTCCCTCATCTTCCCTTTCACTGGAGGATACAGGTCAATGAAGTTTCCTCTTAAATGTTTCTCATAGAAGGTTCATTTAGTTATTTGAAGAATGAAAAGGACAAACTGGAGTTGAAAGACTTGAGCTTCAGGCCTCATGCTGCCACTAATTTATTGTGACACCTGTGAAGTCACCTCACTTCCTAATTTCCTATTTGCTTCCTATTTACAATAGATGGGTTGGACTTGATTATTTCTCTATACTCTTCCATTTCAAACATTTTGTGTATATGAAATGCATCTGCCCCATTTCATAGGATGCAGAAAAAGTAGCATTCCTACACTAATTACTATTTTACTATTGTAAACCAACCAGTTTAGTACTGTAAACACAGTTTACTATTATAAACACAAGAGTACCTGAGAAACTATAAAGGCCCTGACTACTCCAAAACAGATAACTGTCAACAATAAGAAAGGATATAGAGAATATCATATATATATGATATATTTCCCTTCCATTTACATATATTATAAATATATATAATTTATATAGAGAGAATATCATATATGGTGTGTGTATATATATCCTTCACATTTATATATATACTTATATATATAAATTATATATATTAATAATAAATACATAAAAGGCAAGGTAGAGAGAAAAAGTTTTACACTTATCAGATAATGTACATTCTTTATTTATATTTATAAAACACAAAATTTATCCTGTACCTGTTAACAAAATAACCTATAGTATGTTCCACCAAATTTGAGATTAAAAGGCTATTTTCCTGATCATTACCAAAGGAGTAAGTATAGACAATAAAAAGGACAAGCAGAAAGTGATATTAACCACTTGAAAATTATAACACACTCTCTTAAATAACCTCTGGATAAAAAAACAAAAACAAAGACCCCTAAAACTATCTACAAAGTATTTTAAAAAGAGGACAGTGTAGACAATTATGGGAACACCTATCAATGTGTTTATCAATAAAGACTGAAAACATTTAAGCTGAGTATTCAAGAAATTAGAAAATTAAGAACAAAAGTAAGAAGACATAAAGATAAAATACTGAATGAATGAAAAATTTTAAACTAGAAGAGAATATAAATTGATTAAAAGAAAGTTCATAATAAAGACTTGTATAAGGGCCAATTAATAGCAAACTGAATTAAGAAAAACAGAAGACAGCAAAACTCTACCAAGAATGAAAAACATGTCATATGAATGGATTAAAATATTATAGCAAAATTACATCTGCAATTCTATAGCAATAGTAATCAACATTTGAGTGCCTTCTATGTGCCAGAATACTAGTCTGAGCCCTTAGCATATTATGCATTTAATTATCACCAAAATAAATACACTCTGACATTGATACTTAATCATTTTACACATTAAGAAATTGCAATACAGAGAGGCACGCTGAGATGAGAAAAGTGGCTCCCTCTTTGGAGGAGCTTTAGCTCCAGGGATGTGTCGAAAGTAGGGAACCAAGCCTACACCCAAGTCCACTGGACCCCTGTCTTCCAGCTTGTGTTGCAGCCCCGGGGAGGCTAGGACCACCAGTTGGTCACCTTCAGAGGCGTGCTTGGCCCAGAGCCCTGCAGCCTACACCAGTCCCTGGGCAGGGAGTTCTGCATGGGTTCAGCTCCCTAGCAGGAGACCGGAACCAGATCTTCCTTCAGGGTGGTGGGTGAGTTCTCAAGCTCCCTTCCTTCAGATGAAGCTAAGGGTGGACAAAAAGGGTTGGGGGGTGACTTAGCTGGTGAGTCTGGAGGGCATGAGAGTATATGCTCTTGTTTGACCTCCAGAGCTTCTCCATGCAAGCAGCAGAACAACTGTGGGAAGGGGGTCAAGAACCCCAAGGCAAAAGTGGTAAGGAACTAAATAGGGGGGGGTCTCTTGCCTTCCAATGCCCCATGTGCTAGGTTCTATCCATTCCCCAATTTCTCCCTTGAAGTGTTTTCCATCAAACAGTGATAAGGTTTCGTGAACCCACTTCCTACCCATAGCCCCAACAGCAGGACCAACTCCTCCCCAGTATGCACTCGAATAAATTAATTAATTAAACACTGTCTAACATTAAAAAAATGAAATACAGTTACATAATATATTTATATAACAAATTTGAACATCTAAAGGATAATTTCTTGTTAAAGTATAATTTTCCAGTATTGGCTGATAAGAAATAAAAGTATTAATAAACCAATAACCACAGAAGAAATTAGAAAGGTAAATAAGTACTCATAATTTTTAAAAATACCAGGCACTGGAGTTTGTCAAAGGCATTAATCTGACTTATTTTTTTTAAAGATTTATTTATTTATTTGAGAGAGCAGAGTGAGAGAGCACGGGGAGGGGCAGAGGGAGAGAGAGAAACCCTAGCAGAATCAATGCTGAGTGTGGAGCCCCAGCACAGGGGGGCTCCATCTCATGACCCTGAGATCATGACTTGGAGCGGAAACCAAGAGTGGGACCCTCAACCCACTGTGCCACCCAGCATTAATCTGACTTTTAAAGAAAGGATATTTTTTTCATTGTTTAACTGATGGAAGATGGAAAGTTTCTTCATTTTATGAAGAAATAAGTCCTCAATATCAAAACCTATTAAATCTAGCACCAAAAAAGAAAGAAAAGTAAAACAGTGTTTTGTTTTGTTTTGTTTTGTTTTTAAGTAGGCTCCACACCCAGTGTAGAGTCCAAAGCCGGGCTTGAACTCAGGACCTGAGCTGAAATCAAGAGCCTGATGCTTAACTAACTGACTGAGCCACTCAGGCACCCCAAAAAGTAGAAGAGTTTTGGTAAAAATGAAAGGAGAAAATCTTCTTGATCACGGACAGGGCAAAAATTTTGAGATACACCAAAAGTACAATACAAAACAAAAAGAAAATCAATAACTTACATTTCATCAGAATTTAAAAATGGTTGCACCTCAAAAGATACCACTAAGAAGATAAAATTAGTATGGAACGGGTAAAAACATTCACAAGTTACTTATCTGATAAAGGATTTGCAACCAGGATATAGGAAGAACTCTGACAACTCAATAGTAAGAAGTCAAAGAACTCATTAAAAAATGTCCAAAACGTTTAGATAGAAATGTAACCAAAGAAAACATACAAATGGTCGGTCAGCACATGAAAAGAAGCTAAACATCATTAGTCATTAGAAAAATGCAAATTAAAACCATGAGACACCACTTCATGCCCATAAAATGGCTATAATAATGAAGAATACAGATGATAACTAGTGTTGGCAATCATGTTGACAAACTGGGACTCTCACATGCTGCTCATGAGGATGAAAAGTAGTGTATGTGCTTTGGAAAACAATACAGCAATTTATTTAAATGGCATGTGTATACCTACCATAGGATTAGCCATTTTACAAAGAAAAATGAAAACATATGTCCAACAAGTTTGTACAATATTCATAGCAGCATGATTTATAAAAGTCAAGAGTAGAAACAATCCAAACATCCATCAACTGGTAGATAAACGAAATGTGACAAATCTGTTGTCAAAAACAAAACAGACCCAAAATGGAGTTGCTTACACTAAGTCCCATGTCACCAAACAGAGAATTAATTAATTATAGTTTTGGCTCTCCCAGAAATGGAATCTTAAACCAGTCAATCAAGAATCACCTGAACAGCATTAGTTAGGTAATCTATCTGAGAGACCCCTGCCATCCCCTAAAGGAAAGTAACCTTGCAATAACCAACCTGCTTTTTTGCCTAGTGTAACTTCCTTGTTCCTGTCCCCTTCTTCTTGTAAGTCAGTGTGTAAAACCCTTGGAGTGCCCATCTTCTGGATTGAATGCTGCCCTATTCAAATTGATTTTTGCACAAATAAACACTTAAAATTTTAATAAGCCTCAGTTTATCTCTTAACAGTTCTAGTGTCAGAAGAGCAACCCCAAAGAGAACTCCCTCCCCGGGGACCCCAGGAGCAGCAAGTAACCACGTGCAGGTACCTACTGTGTCCCTTGAGCTTGCAGCTTTCTTGCTACCTCGGGAAGTGATCAGTGAGTCCCTCTCGAATCCTAGTTCTACAGCTTTTGCTTTACGAGCATGTATTTTTCTGGACTGGGTCCTACTTAGAAACTGAACTGGATTTTGGTTGGGCTGGGTCTGGGTCACACTAGGTGCAACTTAAGCTGAGCTGGCTCCAGTGTGAGGCCTCAGGTGAATAAAATTTGGTTTTAAAGCTGAAAAGGCAGATTAACCTTACCAAAGGTAATCTTGAATTACATTGGCCACAGTGCAGAACTTTTGACCTAGATAAGCTTATCCATTTATGAGGAGCCTTACGAAAAAAGAGGTCTCACTACTCACCATAAATGGTAGAGGAGATATTACTTTTCCTCCTCTACAGTTTCTGGTGACCAAGACGAGACCATGCTGGAACACCTCCCTCATTTTGTACAGCTCCTCAGAACTCTTTTCTATCTGCTAGATTGGATGCTGCCTGAATCGAATCAATATTTGCTCAAATAAACTTCTAAAATGTTTAATATGCCTGTTTATCTTTTAACGCCATACAATGAACACAGTACAACTCAGCAATGAAAAGGAGTAAACTACTGGTAACAATGTTACAACATGGATGAATCTCAAAAACATTAAGGCAAGTCAAAGAAGCCAAACACAAAAGACTTTATCCTTTGGTATTCTCAAATTTATATGAAATGTCCAGAACAAGGCGAATCTATAAACAAGGAAAACAACGAGTGGGTGCCTGGGGTGGGGAAGGGGATGAAGATGGATTGCAAAGGGGCACAAATGAGCTTGTAAGGGGGATGGAGATGTTCAACAATTGGATTACAGTGAAGGCTGCACAACTCTATAAATTTGGCAAAATTCAGTGAATTGTGGTTAAAATGGTTGAATTTTATAGTGTAAATTATTTCTCAATACAGCTTTAACAAACACTAGAGGCAAATTTCACTAATGGATATATATTCAAAAATTCTAGAAAAGAAATAGAATCCAGCAGTGATAAAAATGATAATAAATGACCAACACTCATTATAGCAAATAGAAAGATATTAAAAGGTTAATACCATATAATTATATAAATGGATGCTGAAAATTGATAAAATTCATCAGTCATTCCAGACTTAAAATAAAAATCTAAGTAATATTAGAATTCAAAAACGTAAGTATTATGCATAGACAGTTTAACAAAAACCAGAGATAGTCAGCATTCCAACTTGTGGAGATAAAACAAAGCTATTCCATTAAAATTAGGAACAAAACAGCAATGGCTAGAGTCATCACAATAATTCAACATTTATTAGAGACTAATTCAGTTGAGCAAAAAATATTAGAATATGAATATTTAAACGTTGGAAAATAGGGACAAAATGTCCTTAAGATATGACTGTGAATCAAGAAAACACAAAAAAATTCCAATGAAAATGGCATTAAAATTAATGCAAGGGTATGGAAAAGCTGACTACAAAACAAATATAGAAAAATCCATTATTTCTCTCCGCTAGCAATAACCAGTAAAAAAATGGAAATACAAAAAAATTACTCATAATAGTGACAAAAATTATAAAATATATAGGCATAACTTTAACAAAAATGCATACAATCTTTTTAACCCTTTACAACCTAAAAAAGCTATAAAATTACATTGAAAAACAAAAAACTTGAGAAATCTACTAATATCAGTTTTTCTGAAATTAACTTACAAATTTAATGTCATTTTATTGAGTTCCAATTTTTTTTTAATTTTAAGCTGGATGAAAAGTTATTTTAAAGGCCATAGGAAAAGGAAATGTCGGTGAAGAGCTAAAAACAATTTATTTTTAAAAACAGCAATAGGGACCCTTGCCTTACTCAATTTTAAGATAAACATGAGTAGAATACTATAATTAGATCATTAGCAAAAGATACTGGCACTTGTATAAACAAATAGATCAATAAAACATGGTAGCATAAAAAAATCCAAAAATATAAGAGAACTTATTATATGACAGATGTAGTATTTAATTTCAGGGGGACAAATGTAATCTGTTTAATAAATAGTGCAGTAGAATCCTACTTCGTACTATACACACAAAAAAAATTTCAGGATGATTAAATATTTTAAGGTTAAAAAGAAATACAAAACATTTATTTCCTCATACATAACATAATTTCCTCAATTTGGAGGAAATTATCCATACATCCTTGGTGTGGGAAACAAATTTCCAGAAAAAGGAAATTTTGAAACAATATGCCACAGATTACATAAAAGATTTTAATCCAAATTTTGACCAAAGATAAAAGACAAATACAGGGAGGGAAAAAATACAATCCAGATGGTAATCAAAGATTACCACCCTAATATACAAAGAGTTTCCATAAATTAAGTATAGTAAAATAAAAACAGAAAAGATTACATTAGCTAATTTAAAAAAAGCGGGGGGAATTCAAAAGCCAGTGACATGTGAAAACTTGTTCAGTATCACTAATAGGGAGATGTAAATTATAATAAAGAAACCACTGTAATTTATCAAATGAACAAAAACATCTAAAAATGATGATATTCACTGGTGGACAATAAAAGAAGAAAATGGCACCCTTACACAGCTGATAGAACTAAAATGCTGCATTGTTTTTAGAAAGAAACTGACAATATCTACTGACATTTAAAAATATATAATATTCAGCAAATTGACTTTGGGGGCTCTACCCCAGATATAAACATACAAGTGTGTTCAGTCAGTAGACTTGCTTTAATTCTAGGATCAGGTTATTAGTAAGTGAGGTTCAATTTGTATATACAAAAATGCTCTCAATACCATAAATTTCTCATAAAAATAGATGACAGAACTAAGTACTGCAAGATGTTCGTAATAAGTAGTCTGTGGAAACTGAATCCAACTAACAGTAACAGGTCTGTCTATAGACCTATCTTCACTCTTGTTTCCATGCATATGATCATTGAATACTGGGGCAAGTGGAATGGCGCACACTGTTTAAAGTTTTTCTCTCCCACCTTAACAGAGATCGAAGTTAAACATCACTAATAATGGGGGCAAAGGACATCACATGCCTCCTAAGGTAATGCACTGAAGAGGACCTAAGATTACGTGTGCAGTGCTCTAACCAAAAATGCATAATTTGAATTTAATCATGAGAAAAAAATCAGAAAAATCCAACTTGGGTGGCATTCTCCAAAACAATAGATCTTTACTCTTCAAAATGCCAGTGTCATAATAGATGAATAAATGCCTAAGCATTATTTCAGATTAAAGAAACTAAAAGAATATGACAAAGAAACTAAAAGGTTATGACAAAGAAACTAAAAGGTTATGACAACTGAATGTACTTTGTGATTCTGGATTTGATCTTAGATTTTTGAAAAACTGCTGTAAACAATATTGAGATAGCGGTAGAATTTGCATAAGAGCTGAAAATTAGATACTTGCTTTATATTAATGTTTAATTTGCTGAATTTGATCTGCATACATGGTGACTAATAAGTATTTATTCTTAGAAGCAGCAGGAGGAAATATTTAGGGCTGAAAAAAGTACAAGCTGAAGTATTTTGAAGTCTGCCACTCACTCTCAAGTAGTTCAGAAAAAACTATATACACATATACACATATACATACACTGGCAAGTTAGTAAATGTAGGTAAAAGCTATATAATTCATTGTGCATATTTTACATATTTTTGTGTTTCAAAATGTTATCAAAACAATAAGTTAGGAAAAAAGTGAATAATCTATAATGCTTCACATCATGCTAAGTGGGTATATTATGGTTCCCCAAGTAACAGGACCAATAGGTAGGTATAATGAAGGGGAGAGAAAGATTTTAAGGAATTGGCTCATGCAGTTGTGGGGGCTGGCAATTCTGAAATTCTTTAAGCAGGCTGGCAGGCTGGAAACTCAAGGAAGAGTTGATGTTGCCAATTTGAGTCTGAAATCCGCAGGCTGGAAATTCAGGCAGGGTTTCTAGGTTGCACTCTGCAGGCAGAACTCCTTCTTCAGGAAATTTCAGTGTTTGCTCTTAAGCCTTTCAACTTCTGAATGAGGCACACCCACATCATGGAAAGTATCTGCTCTATTCAAAGTTTACTGATTTAAATGTTAATCATATATAAAAAATACCTGCACAGTCACACCTAGTGTTTGACCAAACAAGTGGGCACCATACCCCAGGCAAGTGGACACATAACATTAGCCATTACAGAGGGCTAAAGGTACAGGATAGAATATATTTAGGAAAATTACTTTTTAAAAAAGAAGGCAAATTATTGAGCATTTACGGAATTGCATGATATCTGTATTGTTAAAATCTCTCCTCTCTATTACACACACTCATTCTCACACATGCACACACCCAATTAAGCAAGACAAAGATCAGTCTACTCAGGTATAACAGGTTGCAGTAAGTCTGCATTACCAGGGAGTGGGGGCAGCAATGTCCACAGAAGCATCCAACTTTCAATATCATCTAGGACAATCTACCTTGACCAGGAGCTGGACCAGTCCAGTAAAGTGACAAGGCATTCTTCCTAAGTCTTAACCTCCAAGTACATTTCTCCAGCTCTCCCAAAGATTCTGTGAACTACTGTCCTAAATATTTTTTTTCAGTTCTTGAATCAGCAAAAGTCATCTTCTGTTGCTTACAGCTAAGAACACTGACTGATTCTGAATGTCCTATCAGGAAAAAGGTGCTAATATTTGACTTTGCCTAAGGGATGAAGATAGGGATTACAGCAGTGAGGATTCTATTATTATAAAATTGGAAGTTGGTAAACTTTGCTATGTGGCTGCAAAGTGCTTACCAGCGTTGTAAAATCAAGGAAAAACAGAATGACCTTGAGAATTCTGCATGAAGTGAGAGACTTCTTACTGTCTATAGTGATGCCTTTCTTTAGAAAGCCTCGAGCTTAGGCTGAAGGCGACCCCATTTGATAACTGAGGGGGAGGATGCAGATTTAGCAGAATATAAACCTAGGACAAAGAAAAAGCCAAAGCTCCCAAGAACTTCCTGTAGGCACGTGGTGGGTTCTCTTCTCCAAAAAGGGGTCAAGCCTGGTGGCAAAAATCAGATGGTGAAGAGGTATGGGTTTAAATTTCTTTAACACTAAAGCTATTAAACTAAGGGACCTGTGGCCAGACATCCCGACTTCCCAGAATCCAAGGGCTCTTTTCTGACCATTAGCCAGTGGAAGCATTTAAAATGAAATCTATTAAATTTCATGGGGTCTACATTGCCAGAACAACCTTAAATCTGGACTGTTATAATCTGCAACTATTCAAACCCAAAGCAATCCCCAGGTCCCTGAATTTGCTCCTAAAGGAAAAGGTTGGTAAAATTATGCATCCCGTTGAAAGGGTATTCCTAAAGCCAATCATATATATAGGCAGGCAAGTTTGCCTCAGAAAACAGAACAAATGCTTGTAGATTCCTGATCAAAAGCAAACAAAAACACTGCACTCCTTGGGGAGAGCAACCTCATTTTTTTTTATCCAGGAGGATGAGACATGTGTGTTGTTTCCCCATCTTCCCTTTTACAAATAGAAATTTTTATTGTAGTTACTCTGTTCATTTATCTCTATGGTACACTGAGTGAGTTGAGATAAATAATAGTTTCTCCTATAGTCCCCTGGACTATGAAGAATTTCAGAAAGGCTTGATGGAGAGGATTGCCCATCACCTGAAGACCCTAGACTCTGAGTCTAATGAAGTAAATGGTTGAGACTTGGAGCTTCTTTCCCATTTATCAAGGGAATGAGGGACTTCCCAGGGGTACAGCTATTTATTAAAGCCTATTGAAGATGACACTTGAAAATAGGCATTGAGTAGGTAAGTAACTACATCTGCTCTGTGTACAGAGTATCATGTCAACTTAAGAGAGACAGAGATATGGAATATATAGGTATACACATATGTACATATATGTATATACATATATGTATATATATATACATATATGTATATTTTTCGAAAAGTCTAGAGAACAATGTGGAAGGGCACTTACCAGGCTGTAGATATTAGTTGCTTCAAAAGGATGAGAACAGGGGCTGGGGTGGAGGGGTTACTTACTTTTTTTAACACATATTTGTGTGTGTCTGTTTTTATAATATGTATATGATACATTTATTATTTTAAATAATTAATAAAGAAAATTACCAAAAGTCTTTATAATCAGCAATAAAACTTACCATTAAGTGACAAATGAATTTCAAATACCCTGTCAGAACTGTGCAAGAGAAAAGTAAGAAGGCATATTGGCATGCATGTTCTAAAGCTCTCTATATAATCTAAGTACGTGTTTTAAATAAAAAACAGAAACATGACCAGCATACCGACAACCTTCAACAAATGTAGAATCAGGCTGCAACCAATTAAAATTAAAAATCTAAACAGTTACAAGGGACTTCCAAATATGTCTCAAGACTTTCCTTCTTCATGATTTCAAATTGTGTGCTCAGTCTCCGTATTTACCTTCTGGAGCTCCCCTTTTTGGCAAAAGCATTAAGCAGCAACAGAGAACATTATTTTTGGTACTTAAGCCTAACACAATAATTTCAAATGGACCTAATGTTAGTATAAGAGGAAGAAAGCCACTCTTCTCTGCAATCTGATTATCCGGCTTCAGAAGCAGAAACAGCTACTTCACCCTTCAAATGAAAGTAAAATCCCAAAGATGCAGGTCTTGGGTGAATCAGTTCCGGAAAACAGCAACTTGCTCCTCTTCGGAGTGCTGACAATACACAAGAGTCTCCATCTTGTTGAGGCCCACGCAGTGACCTTGCTGGGGCTACGTGTTTCAGGCCCCGTGGAAGTTAATGTATGTCCCGACTGCAGCTCAGGAAGGCTTGCTCTGAGCGTGCCTAGAGTGGTGTACAGAAGGCTTCACTTTAGGTAACTGCCCTCTGACCTCGCCACAATGCCCCTCACTCTAAAAAAGCTGCATCCAGGCTTGGTGAAGAACAGGGGGCAGAATAGTGGTATAGTGCCTAGATGGTTTGCTTGCCCCATCCTCCCGTCACTAAGTTACCCTGAATTAAACTCTGTATAAACGGTGTGGAGGGGCTTGCATCGTTTCTAGATTTCAAAGTGTCTTTTCAGTCTGGAGGATACTTTCTTGACCCACCTCTATCTTCTAACAGTCTTCCTTAAGGACCAAACAGGCCCTATTTGCCTTCAGCTTCTGTTTTAATGGCTGAGATTTGTTTGATATCAGCTATTCGTACAGTAGGAGAGAAAAACGAAGGCCCTCAGATACTCTGGCCACAGCAGTCCATGTAGAGATGGTGATATCCACAGCCAAGAACGTGGCTGATTTTCTGTTACTAAAAGTTGGTCTAAAAGTGCTTCCTTCTCCTTTCCAAATACTTCCACCATAAAGCAATTCACTTCATATTGCAAATGAGAGGCATTTCCGAGATGCCAGGAAAGTGCTTCGTGTCTGTAAAGGAAAAGCACTTTCTGCCTAAATGTGCCCTGTTGCAACCCTTGGCAGGAAGTGACCACGTGACCAGGACAGACAGATCACGGGAGAAAGAAAACACCTCATATGCAATCAGTCACCAATTACAGTTTACCAGCAGGAGAACAGATGTGAAATGAGTTTCTTTTGATGGGTGTTCTCTGCATCGAAGTCAGTGAGACAGCACTCCTCTAAATGAATAAATAAAACCCCTGCTATGCCATTCTCCTGCAACAGTTCAGCTGCTTAGTGATAAGATCATTAGAGGATTCTTTTTTAAAGATTTGTATTTTTCCCAGATGAGCCAAATTTCTTTCTCTGTGTTGTGGATCAAAGTTGGTTTTTTATTCGATTCCATTGCCATCATTTCAGCATGCATAATAAAGCTTATTTCCCTAGATGGGACCTTTTTATCCAACATCTGATGAACTCATCACTGGGGAAAATCTAAATTCATCGTCAGATTGCTAGAAGTACGAACCAGGATTTAACAACATATTTGCAAGTATATATGGCAACTAAAGTAGAGTTAGCTACCTTTAAAAAAAAATAGTCTTGATGTATTGTACTAAGAGATACTTTTTCTTCTCTAAGTCTTGGATCCAGCCGAGTCGGTCCAATAACAAGAAGTAAGTTTCTATTTAATGAGACAGTTTTTTGTAAAGCCTAAACCTTGATTAATAACAAGCCTCACTGAAAGGCTAGTCCAGGATCACCTGGAACACAGAGGAAGCTGTTACCCGGGAAAAGAGAAATATAACCCTTTAACCAAACCTTTTTATAACCTTGCAATTTCAAGAAAGAGCCTCTCATCCCTTTGCCCCAGGACTAGATCTATGTCTGCAATAATAGTCCGTCAGAGCCCTTCATGCCCCAAAGTGTGTACTACAGAGCCGCATGATTCCAGAAAAGATTTTGGCTGAGATACAGACCAGCTATTCTTCTAATAGTTATATACTTATTTCAACGTGTACTAAAAATACATATAATATTAAAAATAAATATAATTAGTACATGACCATATGGATATTTTTGTTTAAGATAGATTTTTAAGGGCTCCCAGTTGGCTCAGTTGGTTAAGTGTCTGCCTTCGGCTCAGGTCATGATTCCAGAGCCCCGCATTAGACTCCCTATACAGTGGGGAGCCTGCTTCTCTCTCTGCCTGCCATTGCCCCTGCTTGTGCTCACGCTTTCTCTCTCTCTCTCTCAAATAAATAAATAAAATCTTTTTTTAAAAAAAATATAGATATTTAATTATGTAAAATTAGTGAGTCAACTTAAAGAAAAATATTAACAATCAAGTGGCCTTTAGATGTGGCATAAATATAAAGGTGACAATCAAATGGCTAAGGTTGAGTAAATCATGACCAAAGTTGCAGACAATCTGACCTACACAGTCTCCAGTAATATTGATGCATCTTCTCTAACATCTCATAAAACTGTTTTTCCTTATCTTTGCCAACCTCATGCAGGTAGACCAGACCCCATACCTGATCCCATGACTGGCTGTGTGATTTCTAGTAGTTATTTAATGCCTCTGAATTTCAATTAATTAGGGAAATAAAAATAATTCTAGAGAATACAAAATAATTCCAGAAAGTAGAAAAGCAGTTGCCAGGCCCTAGAGAGTGGGGGAAATACAGAGAGGTTATAAAAAGGTTCAAATTTTAAAAATAATAATCATAATTGCAATACCAACCTCATGGTCAAGGTGGTAAGGTAAAGATACAGCAGTGTAGGTAAAGTACAGTGCCCATATATAATGGGCAATCAGGCAGTCATGCAGTGTGTCAGGGGATGAGGGTTTGTTGCAAAAGCCTTTATTCCATATGCTTTGGGTAACACATGTGTCCAGTCCACCCCTTTCCCATTTGTTCAAAGAATGATGACTGAGAGAAAGAAGACTGGCTTGGGACCTCAAGATCTGGGAACACCTTATGGTCCCCTGAGTTTTCTTTTGGTCTTATATGTCCCAGACATACAGTTTAAGAAATTGGATGGGGTGCCTGGGTGGCTCAGATGGTTGAGATCTGCCTTAGGCTCAGGTCATGATCTCCAGGTCCTGGGATCGAGTCCCGCATCGGGCTCCCAGCTCAGCAGGGAGTCTGCTTCTCCAACTCCCTCTGCCTCTCCTCTGCTTGTGCTCTCTCTGTCTCTCTCTCTCTCTCTCTCTCAAAATGAATAAATAAAATCTTAAAAAAAAAAAAAACTGGCAAGTGGCAAATGCCAAAGGTCATAGAAAAAAACAGTGGGGCCCTCATCCAAAAGAAAAAGAGTCTGTTCTGTCTAGCCAAAGGACAAAGAAAGAGGCAGCCTAAGGAGACCTAAAACTTTTATAAAATAACCATTCTACTCCAGCTTTGTAAGGCAGACTTGATCCCTGCCAGGCAGTAACAAGACCCACTCCCCAGGCAGGAGCACTGCAGGTCATTTAGGGGACCTGGACTTTGACCCGACACCCGTCAGGAATGGGGTGGTGTTAGAGCAGTGGAGATAAAGGAATTTAACCAATCACCCAGTGATAATGAGGTGATCAAAATCAGAATCCCAGTAGGGTTTCTGTAGAATTTAGTACCTCATTCTAAAATTCATATAGAAATACCTAGAAGAGCAAAACAACTTTTAAAAAAGGACTTAGAATAGAAAAGTTGGTGCAATTGACTACCTGATTTTATAATCAAGTTTCAGTAATCTAGACAGTGTGATATTGAGATAAAGGTAGAAAAATAGATCAATGGAGAATAATAGAGAATACAAAAATAGATACATACAGACAAATGGTTGTTGACAAAAGTTCAGAAGCAGTTTAGTGGGGAAAATCTTTGTATTCTTGGGTTAAACACTTATTTCTTAGATATAATGCCAAAGCATGATCCCTAAGTGGAAAAATTAACCTCTCAAAGTTGAACACTTGTACTCTTCAAAAAGAACTTATTATGAGTCAATTCAGATTGGAGAAAATATTTAAAAATCATACATCTGATAAAAGACTTATATCTAGAATATATAAAGAACTCTCACACTCAATAAAACGAAAGCAAACAATCTAAAAAATGTGCACAATATGAACAAATATTTCTCCACAGAAGATATGCAAATGGCAGATAAGCATGTGAAAACCCCCCTCAAAACGGCTAACAATTAGAAAATTGCAAATTTAAAGGACTGTGAGATCCCACTACACCCTTATTAGAACTGCTAAAGTTAAAGAAAGAAAAAGAAAAGACTAATCCTACAAAGTGTTGGCAAGGATGCATAGGAACTAGAAGTCTCCTATCCTGCTGGTAGGAATGCAAAATAGCCCAACCACTTTGGAAAGCAGTTCAACTTTTTTTTTAAAAAAAGATAAAACATATGCCTAATATATGATCTAGCCATCCCACTGCTAGAGAAATGAAAGTATATGTCCACACAAAGTCTTGTACATGAATGTTCATAGCATTTTTTTAATATGTAATAGCCCAAAACTGGAAATATCTCAAAAACATATCGACACATGAAAGTATAAACACTTTGTACTATATTCATGCAATGGGATACTAATTTGCAATACAAAGAAATGAATAATTAATACATGCAATAAACAATATACATAAATCTAAATATAATTATGCTGAGTGAACACAGCCAGACAATAAAGAAGACAAATTGTATTATCCCATTCATATGAAAACCTACATATGTTGGGGCACCTGGGTGGCTCAGTCATTAAGCGTCTGCCTTTGGCTCAGGTCATGATCCCAGGGTCCTGGGATGGAGCCCCACATCGGGCTCCCTGCTCGGCGGGAAGCCTGCTTCTCCCTCTCCCAGTCCCCCTGCTTGTGTTCCCTCTCGCTGTGTCTCTCTCTATCAAATAAATAAATAAAATCTTTAAAAAAAAAAGAAAAGAAAACCTACATATGTGGATACATATGTCAAGCTTATCAAATTGTACACATAAGTATATACTATCCGTTGTATGTCAATTAGACCTCAATAAAGCTATTAAAAAATACTGAACCAAAAAATCCGAATATTAAGATTGCACCTCAGACTAATTAATCAAGATCTGTAGGGGTGAAAACCATCCAAGAATGGTTTTTAAAGCTCCCCAAGTGATTCCAATATGCAGCTGATGTTGAAATCAGCACTGCAATACAGAAAGGCCCCAGGAAATAATAAAGGGAGAATCTAATCAGCTCTGTATGACCTAGTGGAGAATACAATCAATAAAAAATTAAGAAAAATTCATATGATCTGACTAGGAAGAAGTGAACGATGACCTTAGAGGGGAGAGACACATGTCAAAAATGCTCTGACTCACCATATGACCAACATTAGCTACTCTGGGTTCAACTAATCCTTTATTCAGAGAATTACACAGAATACCTACCGGCAAGACTCTACCAGGAGGATTCTATTGATTCTGTGACAGAGTGATGAATGACTTAGGTTCTATAACAAATTTGCCGAGTGGGAAAACACACGTACATACACTTTGTTTCTATTTTAAGTTTTCCCAGGGAACTCTTACAAGAAAGAAAAATCATGGTTTAAGATTAAACCAGTTCCTTCACAATATAATGCAAGTTGCCATAGCTTTCATTTTTTCAATTAAAAAAATTTAAGGTAAAAAGTAAACATATTTATTTCTCTTGTTTTTATGAGACACAGGAGACAATACACAAACATAGGTACCTTCTACTTAAAAACCTTGGAATTTCAAAGGATGATAAATGTTATTCAGACATCCAAGAAGGTTACCAGAGGCTTTTTACCTGTGATCTTTGAGTTTCAGAAAATTATAAACAATTTTACATCACATGCATATGCAAATTTTGGAAAAGAGAGAGGCCAGAGCTTTTATCCATAGACAAAGAGATTGCTGACCTAAAGGGTAAAGAACAATTACCTCAAAACAAGCATATTTAAGCATATTTTTATTCAACAGACTACATTCTTCATTTGAGAAAGCATTTCCCTAGAGTATGGAGGTTAGGGTCTAAATTTACAGGGATGCTTCTGTGGCAAACTGACTGGTAACCAAACCCACTGAATAGCTTATTACCTAGTTGTGACAATTCTATTTAATGTATCAGCAAATCTTTCTGCCTCAATGGAAGGCGTATTTGAGGGATGATGACAGATCATCAGCTATTCTTACTGAGCACTTCCTATGCATAGTTCTCTGCTGGAGTACTGGGATGGAAAGCCAGGAGTCACAAAATCAGAACTTTTCTAAGCAATTTTAAAGAAGCAAGTGTTTTAAAAGCTTTTTTCAGTCATTCTTCCCACAAAGTTAATTCCTCTTTAAGTAAATGGAAAATACATCTCAATGAGGACCACAGAACCAGGTTTTAAAGTGGGCTGCCCAGGTTTTAAAGTGGGCTGCTTTGCTTCACAAAGCTCAGAAGAATCAGAGGCAAGTACTTAGAGAAGGCATGTGAGTGCTGGAAGAGGGGGACCATCATGAAGACAGTCAGCTCGTAAGAAAACAACTTGAGAGCTTGGGAAGAAACTTGAAAAAGTTAATCCAAAAAAAAAAGGTTAATCCAGGTCTGAAAGAAAATACGAAAATGCATATTTTCAGAAATGCCATGCCTTTAATCCATACAATTCACAAGGGGAGAAATTTACAAAATACTTTTCATCCCCAAGCAACACAGATTCCTTCCATGTAAGAAACATCCCAGGTCCCAAGGTCAAGCTCGCATTTGTTGTTCTAGTCATAGCAGCCTCCATAACAAATCTCTTCATCAACAGTATTATTCCATTTCCTTGTAAGTTTCCTTTCTCTCATCCTCAAATGTCTCTGATTGTTCATGGAAACACAATAATTATCTCATCATATGCATGTTTCTTCTACCTTACTTCCCCTGTAACAAGTATTAAGACAATTAATGCTTCTCAGTCATGAAATCTGCTCCAGTGTTAACATTATCATCACTTCCATATTTATTTTGGTTCTTTTCTCAACTCCCTGGAAAATACCACATTTTAAAAATTTTATTGAAGTGCCCTACAGTGAATATTAAGAGAAAAGGAACCACATTTAAATGGGAATGGTGTATTTCTGGGCTTGTGACCTATAATGACAGATGTAACAAAAGCAGCTGATGTTAGATAAACATTATAGTTCTTAAATGGTTATAATTATAAATGTTCCAGACACAGATTTATGGAATTACTACTGGGATCTCTGGCTTTAAAATGTTGCCTGATAAATTACAAGGCAAAGATCAAATGACTTTACTCCTTGAGAATCACAGAGGCAATGTCTTGGGATTTAGATAGAAGGAAATGAATGGTGATCTTACAAAAAACAGGACCAGGCTTTACAATCTAAAATAACTCGTGATCTAGGCTAACTTAAAAGGTCCTGGGGAAAAATGTATTGGGCAAATGGGAATAAGCTCCATCCATTTATTTTTCTAACTCCCTCAGTCACTAGAGATCATGATATATCACCTCTGCCAGAAGGGATGTTTTGAAAATCACTGCTTAAAAGAGTGATCTAGGACAGTGGTTCTCAAAGTGTGGTCCCTGGAGAAGGGGCAGCAGCATCACCTTGGCATTTGCTTAAAATGCAGATTCTCAGACCCCACCCTACAGTCCCTGAATCAGAAATTCTGGGAATGGAGCCTAACAATTTGTGTTTTAATAAGCCCTCCAGGTAAGTCTGATGCTCTCTAAAGTTGAGAACTGCTAGTCTACAAAGAGCCAAACCATTTTTGTGTTCTTGGTTGATTTCAATTTTTCCATCTTAGCCTAAAGTGGGAGCTATAGATGAAGTAGAAACTGTATTTTGTAAATGCCCGTGCTTACCTGTGTCCTTCTCCCTACATCGCCCAACTCATTAGAGAAAACTGCACTTATTGAAACCATATTGCCCATCTGATCCTCGTTATTTCTCCCTCAAAACTTGAGGAAAATCTATCTTTTCCATCCCCACCAATATTGACTTTGTTCAGGTCCTCTCACATTGAATTTTTAGCCCCCACCCCCCTTTATCTTAACCCCTCCCCCGTTGGTCCACCCCCCCCCCCACCTCTGCTGATCAGAATTATGTATCTAAAACATAAATTTGATCATTGCCATGTTTCTGCCCTTCCGCTGACTTCCCTTTCCCTATGCTCTTGTCCACAGGACAACTAAAACTTCCTGTCATTTGAGGCCCTTCTTAACTACCTCAAGCCTAAATTTCAGGACTTCTGTCTCACCTCACCTTGGCAACTACCCTGTTCTTCAAGCAAAACCAACATCCTTATTATTCCTGGCATCTCCCAAAGTCTCTTAGGTGCCAAGGTCTGTGGCTACTCTCCCTGGCCTTGACAGCTACAGTAATAATATACAACTATGAACGGACTTGTGGCTCCTCAGCTTCTTTCGCCCTTGCAGTTCTCTTCTGTACCTGTTCCCTCCCCTTCAGGAACTAAGGTTGGATCAGCTCATCTGGTATTCTAAACTGGGCCAAAAGGAAAAGCTACAGGAAAGTTCTCTAACATGCAAAACTTGAGTAAGACCTTATGAGGGAAGAACCTCTGTTAGTGGGTCCATGACCCAACAAGTGGAAATTTCAGGTTCTTTAGGTAGAAAAGGTAGTAATAGCATTTTACTAGTGAGGAATATTTGAGCCTCCAGGCATAATGTTTTAGATAAGATCATTCCAGTACAGTACAAATAGAATACAGTACCCCTTCAGGCAGGTGCATTTATCATATACCTCGAATTATCTAGGTAAGTTCTAGTTTCAGAAACTCTTTTCCACAGTCCCTCTAAATTACCAATTTTAAGTTTTTGCCATGTAAAATATATCTTAGATCTTGCATCACCTGAAAAGGCATTAAAGTCCTTTGAGCTATTGCGTCTTAGTTTTTCATTTGGAAAAATATATCTAAATCAAAGACCTTTTGCCTGACACGCAAATAATTCTCACCATCTCTGAGATTCACATAATGTCAGAATCAGAAAAGCATTTGAGACATCTTCATTTCTCCAATGAGAACAACCTCTCTATAACCTGTTGTAAGTCAGCCACCATTTGGGCAGAATATCTCTTACGAGTGTCTGACCAATACTGAATATGCTAGAAAAAATGGCTTTTTAATTTTCAACTCAAAAGAAACTGGCACGAAACTCAATGGCTAGTGTCACTTTCCTCCATTCTGTCTCATACAGGCAAGGGTTTTATTTCCTGCTGCAAGTGTTTAAACTCTTCAATTTTTTAGTGATTTTATTGACAGGATCTCATGCTGATTCCACTCTAATGTAATGAAGTGGGTGCCTGAAAACCACAAGATCCACCAGGACTGAACTCATACTGTGTCTGCACACTAAGTTCCTCTCTGACCTAAACAATTATTGTTAATATCCATCAAACCAGTGGTAATGGCTCTT
Source organism: Callorhinus ursinus (assembly GCF_003265705.2). NCBI lineage: Eukaryota > Metazoa > Chordata > Mammalia > Carnivora > Otariidae > Callorhinus > Callorhinus ursinus. Next base: position 12,788,365 of record NW_027397085.1, on the reverse strand, counting down.
GGTTCCATGACCATTGTTTGTTGTTGCTTTTGAGTCTAACTGGCAACATTGTTTATTGTTGTTCTTGACTAATTGACCTTTTCCTTTAATATAAAAGGAAGTCTTCTAAGAGGAAAATGAAGAAAGTGAGAGAGAGGGTCTTGATAAGAAATCATGAGAGATCCATTCACAATATTTCTAAAACCATTTGAATTCAAACTGTGATCAATATCACAGTTCCTCAGTATATGTTACAGGTATTTTCTTTAATCAGTATTTAGAGTAATAACCAATGTGTAGTCTAGATTCTATGAACCAAGTCTCTTCACTCAGAAAAAAAAAATCATGATATCACAAACTTAAAAACATCACTCCGTCTGAAATCCACTACATAAAGTGAAGAATTGTGTCAAATATATTTTTACAATTTGTACAGTTTTCTCACAGATGAAAACCTCTTTTTTTGCCATTCTGTTTTCCAGATTACATCAGAATTTTTTGACTGTGGGTAGGGATCAAAAAGAAATGCAGCTATAACACTTCTGTAATGTGCCTAAAAGGACAATGGTTATGTCCTGTCATGAATGTAGCTATCCAACATAGATGATGGGGTGGATGCAACAAGAGGAGGTGGCCTTAAAGCATATGAAGGTAATGTTTACAAAGTTTACAGATCTGTAATGCTTATGACACTCATGCACACAATACCAAGACACTGAACAGCATCTTGATCAAAGAGAGAAAATTCCAGCAGGCAGAACACAACTTTAAAATAACCCATTATCTTACTTGTAATTTCTTAAAAAAATTATAGATCTACAGTGATCAGACCCGTACTTTTAAAACCCCTTCTTCCTTTCTTTACCCACCCAAGTCTCACAAAATACCTTAGCTTCCCCCTCAGCCTACTCTCCTGCTCTCCCCCAAACTAATCTTGCAAGTTCATCCTACATGGTTCTTCTCCTTCACCGTTTTTCCCCTGATTCTGTATCAACAAAAACTCAAAACATCTCATCTGTCAAGGCAAGACCCTTTTTTTTTTTTTTTTAAGATTTTATTTATTTATTCATGAGAGACACACACAGAGAGAGAGAGAGAGGCAGAGGGAGAAGCAGGCTCCCAAGGAGCAGGGAGCCCGATGCGGGACTCGATCCCAGGACTCTGGGATCATGACCTGAGCCGAAGGCAGACGCTTAACCATCTGAGCCACCCAGGCGCCCAAGGCAAGACCCTTTGAAGAATGTGGGAGGAGAGACATGCAAATAGTCTGCTATGGTCTGAATGTTTGTGCTCATACTGTCCCCCCACTTTCCCCGAATGCATTATGTTGAAATCCTGACTCCATTGTGATGGGATCGGGAGGTAATTAAGTCAGGGGGCAAAGCCCTCACAAAGGGGGTTGTGCCGTATAAAGGAAATCTTGGAGATCTAGCTCCTCCCTTCCTCCAGGTGAGGGCAGAGAGAAGGCTCTTTATGAACCAGAAAATAAGCCTCCACCACACACAGAATCTGTTGGTGCCTTGGTCTTGGACTTTCCGGCCTTCAGAACTATGAAACATAAATTTCTGTTGTTTAGAAGCCACCCAGGCTACAGTATTTTGTTATAGCACCCCAAATGAGCTAAGATGCTTGCCAAGGCAGAATCCACCTTAGAGGTTAGGGGATTCATCTGTTACTTATTTCCCTCACATATTGATCTAAGAAATTATCCCAGATATCAATATCCCAGTATCAACACCTAATTTGTCACTCCAGCTTAATTTCATTTGAGACAGAAGGAGTTTACAAAGTTACCTAAATGAAACTTTTACCCACTTGTAAGTTAAGAATATATAAGTTAAACCATTTTTAAGAAAATGGGGGGAAAGATTTTTCCAACTTAGACAATCAGAAATGTGTTTCAGTTACAAAATGTTGGGGATTATTATGATAGATGCTTCCCCTTCACCCTTAAAGTCTTGCACTTGATACTTTCTTTATATTGAAACTTGAACTTTCCAGCACCCCAAGTTTTTCAGGTCAAGCAATTCTCTTTAAAAACAAAACAAAAACAAAAACAAAAAACCCTCAAAAAACAGTGCTTTAAATGTATAAGATTTAATAAACTTGGAATTGTTTCCAGCTCTCTAGTTGCCTTTCCATGGTGTTTGGAGATATAAAAAGAGATTTACATGAACATAAGACATAAACAACTGCCAACAGGGGCCATGCGTTCTTAGAACATCTTTACCATAGGAAGTAGAAGATTATCCAGCAAATCCATTAGTGACACATCAGCTGAAAGATGATGAGGAATGATCAGAATATGATGTTATTAAACACATTCTATTGTACTCTGATTCTTCAGAGAACTCATCCATACTCTAAATCCTACTACCCTACCCAGATGTGTCTACCACCCTGTCCCTCCCAGGTGCAAAATGAGTCATTGATTTTCGTTTGTCCAAAACTAAATATATGCCAGATAAAAGAAAAATCTCTAGGCTAAAAAGGGTTCTAATAAAACAAAACAAAACAAAAAATTGCAATCATAAGGGAATCCACTTCAATTCTTTTCAGAAGAAAAGATTCAGCTGTTAATGACTAATGCCACTTCTTTTTTAATGTAGAAAAGAGGAGACGTTGGCAGCACATCTTGATGAATTTTCTAGGGCTCTTTCTCTCCTTCCTTTTTCTATAACCTGTTCCATGTCCCTCTCTTCATATTGATAAATCACATTGTTTCTAAAATAAAATCAGATGAAATGTTAATGTTGATTTTGTGAGTGTAAAAGTGAGACAATGCTGCCCTTTAAAAAAGGATGGTGAGAGGTACCTGGGTGGCTCAGTCGGTTAAGTGTCTGCCTTCAGCTCAGATCATGATCCCAGGGTCCTGGGATGGAGCCCCACATTGGGCTCACTGCTCCGCGGGAAGCCTGCTTCTCCCTCTCCCACTCCCCCTGCTTGTGTTCCCTCTCTCGCTGTGTCTCTCTCTGTCAAATAAATAAATAAAATCTTTTAAAAAAAAAAAAAAAGGACGGTGAAATGCTGTATTGCCATTCATTCCAGGTTCTGTGTTGACCACTGAGGATGCTTGATAAAGAAAGTAGTCAAGATTTCCAAAATTAATAGCATCTACAGTGTAAAGGAGGAACTAAGTCAGGGGTTGGCAAACTATGGCCCCTGGGTTAAACCTGGCCCACCATCTCTTTTTGTAAATAAAGTTTTGTTGGAACACAGCCATGCCCATTTGCTAGAATAACTGAATTGAGCCCTCCCAATGAAGAACATACAACTCAAAATGCCAAAAATATCTATTCTCTGGCCCTTAAGTGAAAAAGTTTGCCAACCTTTGAGCTATACAATAAAGAAATAAACAATAAACGTATAATTACAAACGGTGATGTGCATTATGAAGGAAACAATGTTGTGATGGAAGAAAATGGGGTGGGGGAATAGGCCTGCTTGGATACAGTGATCTTCCTTGGACGGTGACACTTAAGCTTGGGGGATTAAATGGTGAGAGGAGTCAACTGGCTGAAACACAAAAGAAAGGAGACCAAGCAGGGAGAGCACTATTTAAGAAGGAAAGTAACATTGTGCTCAGGAAGAGATCACTTGGATTAAAATCCTGTATCCAACAGTTACTAGCTTCTTTTTGTGCCTTGGTTTCCTCATTTATACAATGGACCTAGTAACAGTCTCTATTTCATTGTAAGTACTAAAAGTATTAAAATATGTACAATGCTGAGGACAGTGACCAGTACATAGTAAGCATTCAAAAATAGGGGTGCCTGGGTGGCACAGTCAGTTACGTGTCTGACTCTTGGTTTTGGCTCAGGTCATGATCTCAGGGTTGTGAGGTCAAGCCCCACATCAGGCTCCATGGTCAGTGGGGAGTCTGCTTAAGAATCTCTCTCTCCCTCTCCCTCTGCCCCTACCCCCACCCTCTCTTTCTAAAATGAATACATCAATCTTTAAAAAATATTAGTTAAGGGGCGCCTGGGTGGCTCAGTCATTAAGTGTCTGCCTTCAGCTCAGGTCATGATCACAGAGTCCTGGGATCCAGCCCCACATTGGGCTCCCTGCTCAGCGGGGGGCCCGCTTCTCCCTCTCCCACTCCCCCTGCTTGTGTTCCCTGCTTGTTCCCTCTCTCACTGTGTCTCTCTCTGTCAAATAAATAAATAAAATCTTTTTAAAAATATTAGTTATTGCTATTCTTATTAATGTTGATCTTCCTACTATCATAATTAAAAGCATATTTTGTGACTAATAAGATCTGGGCATGTTCAAGGAATTGATAAGAGAAAATTATGATGGATTAGAGCAGACAAAAAGGAGAGAAACAGGAGAGGAGGTAGAAGTAGTAGATGTGGTTCATAGTTAATTATATTTTTTTAAGCATAATGGTAAATCACTGAAGGTTTTAAGTCATGAGAGTGATTGTTGCTTCTGTTTCACAAAGAGCTCCTACTTGCTTGTGGAGAATACACTGGAAGAAGATAGGAGAAGAAGTGAAAGAACCAATTAGCACATTACTGTAGTAGTCCACCTGAGAAATACTGGTGATGCTCTAGGACGAGAGCTGTAGAGATTAAGAAACTTGTATAAATTCAAGGTATTTTTAGGAGGTGGATTCACTGGAACTTGCCAATGGATTTAATATGGTTGGCGAGGGAGAACAAGGAATTAAGAATGCTCCTAGGCTTCTACTATGAGCCACTAGGTGGACTGTCCTCTTATTGACAAATGTAAGAAAAAATGAGAATAAGAATAAGAAGGTATGGGGGTGAAGTCAAATTTTCAGCTTTGCATATTTTAGCTCTGAGTTTCTGGTGAGGTACCCACATGGAGATGTCAAAAACTTGTTGGATACAGATCTTAGTGGCCTGTCACAATAGGTTTCACTCTTTTTTTTTTTTAATTTCACTCTTATAATATAGATCTAATATGGGGTGGCGGGAAGTTTTGCTTATTGTATTCACTCTGAGTGTCAGCTCAGGCTGCCATAACAAAATACCACAGACCAGGTGGCTTGAACAAGAGAAACTCATTATCTCACACTTCTGGAGGCTGGAAGTCAGATCACAGTGCCAGCACTGTCTGGTTCTGGTGAGAGCTCTCTTTCTGGCTCACAGATGGCCACCTCTTCACTAAGCCTTCATGTGGTGGAGAAAGAGAGAGTGCTCTGGTGTCTCTCCTAAGGACACTAATCCAATCACACCACAGCCCACTCTTATGACCTCCTTTAACCTCAATTCTTTCCATTCTTCAGATATAGTCACAGTAGGAGGTTAATGTATCAATGTATGGCTTTGAGGAGAAGGGGGATACAATTTAGTCCAAAGCACTCAAAGAACAAGTTAACTGGAGCTTAATTTTATGGGTGCTTCTCCAATTATGGCAGCAGTGGGAGAAGAATGTAAGAAATCACGAATTAGTTTATAAAGCCTGTGCCAAAAAGTTATACATGTCAATTCTTCCCACCAAAGGAGACAATCCAAAAATCCAATCCATAACTAGCATCAAGCTCAAAATTGATGATCTATGGTGGTACGGTTTTATACCAGGTCCACATGTGGCTCCTCATGATTTAGAAACATAAAAGAAAATTTCCCTGTCCCACCGCAGTACGCAGTAGTGGAAAGGGGACAGGCAAACTTCAATAGGCATTTCCATTCAGAAACAAAGAGAATGGATTTTTCAAAGACAAGTATTTCCTGTGTGTTTCCCAAACTCCCACTGGGCAGATATGTTTGAGAACTCCTCATCCTAGAGCTGAGGAACACTTCTGGATGGGTCCCAATCCTGACAGGTTTATTGTTCTCTGCGGCCCATGACTCCACTCTTGGTGGGGGGGGGGGTTCTCCTCCCTTGTCCTCCTTGGTTGTAGCTGAACTCAACATCAGATAATGTGTCTCTCAGGAGACAACAGCTTTACTAGACAGTTCCTGCCTGTAGATGGTTGATGGCATTTAGTCCAGATTAGCGACTTTTTTGACATTAAATATTTAAGCTCTTATCAATTTGATTCAAGTGAGATCTACGTGTCACTAGCCACACCTACGGTTCAGACATATTTCTTACATGTGCTAGTTTATTATCTCTTTCCCTTGCTTTGTGCCTTCTTTTTCTCTCTAATTGCTGGAGACATGGGTCAGTTCAACTTCAAAGAGAGCCATACCTTTCCTGTCTCTTACTTGCGCAATTTTGTCTTTTTGAAAGGAATTTTCAGGTCAGACAACCTTAACTGAACCTTTGTTCTAAAACACCTTAAGCCACTCAGAGGTTTAAACAATGGTTGTGACAGCTAAACCTTTGATTTAATTCTTGCCTAAGGCACTTTCAGTCAGTCTTTGTTGTTCAAAGTCCTTTTCATTTGTATGTTTTATTGGTTGGGGTTGTGAAAAATTTCGGGGTCCATACCTGAAAGTCCCTGAATTACTTCACTTGTATTTCCTTTTTTTCTTGCAGAAGAAAAGAAAGAAGGAAGGAAGGAAGGAAGGAAGGAAGGAAGGAAGGAAGGAAGGAA
>NW_027397085.1:12762473-12781865 GCF_003265705.2 Callorhinus ursinus | reverse complement strand
AAGGTCCATTCTTTTTTAAGCTCATAGGTTTCTTGTAGTACCCTGTTAAATGCAGCCAACAGTAACCAAACTATGAATGTTCTATTTCCAGCCTCTTTTCCTAGAACCATAAAATCATTGGATATATGATCCGCCTTCTGAATTATCACAGGCAAGAGTTTTACCAAATATTTTACACCCATAACTTACCCTTCCAGCCTCTAATAACAATTTCTCCACTACCCTGTCCTTAAGTCAATGCCATGTAGTCAGACCTCCTCTTTTGACACCTCATGACTAATACCAATTTCAGTAGGCTAGGTTATGCTATAACAATCAATAACCAAAAGAATCTTAGAGGCTTATTACAAGCAAGTTTACTGGAGGATCACAGCTGATATCCAACATAGGATGGCAGGATAGCTCTGTTCCTGTGAACATTCAGGGACTCAGAACTGATGGAGTGTCCATTCCAATGCTTACCTCCATGATCACTGCCATCCTGAAAAGACAGTGTCACAAATCATATTTAGGCTCTTAAAGCTTTCACCTGAAAGTGACACATGACATTTCTGCTCACATTTCATTGGCCAAAACAAACTACATGGCTACACCTCCTGTTAAAGGAGGTAAAGAAGGGAGATCCCACCATGTTCCAAAAAAGTTGACAACCCCTAGTATTTGTAAACATCACTAATGACCACTCTTACAACTTCACTTATTACAGACAAACTAGCATCATTATTGACATGCCAGTGTGCAGCATGGGCTCAACAAATGTTGCATAAATTAGTGAAGTACTACTCAATAAAAGGCTGATAATTCCATATATACAAGAATTGTTCAATATATACAAAAAATGTTTACTTAGTGAACTGTATTTACTATTTGCAAAGCTTCATACTAGTCACTGTATATAAGTTGTACTCTGACTTCAAGTTGCTAACACTACACGTAGATGCACACATGGAGGGTAGATGTAAATAAAACAAAACTATTTATTGCAACCACATTTTTCCAAATGGTAAAGGGGAAAATGCTCTAATAAATTTAACTTTTAGTAGACTAAGTTTTAAATATAAAACCCATTCACTTTACCTATTATTTTAGAAGAACTTTCAATTTTGTTTTGGTCAAACTTCTTGCCTTTTGTAATGAATGCTCCTTAATCTTTCTGTGTAACTTTCACGGATTCGCAGTCATTATTCTAACTGGAAACATCTGCTGCACCATACAGAAAATGTAGGAGACTGGGATGAATATAAATTGATTTCCTATGATCTGAAACTTGTGCCTTAAAAAAATTCTTCATTCTTACAGTGTTTAGTACTTAGCAGTTAATCAGTTTAGTACATAGTAGTAAATATAAGCTTATTTTCCTGTATAAAGGATGAAAGTCATTTTAGTTGATTCCTTTGGCTATTTAGTATATTACATTTCAGTATTAATTATTCCAAAATCATGTATGAAATATATATGCATTAGAAGTTTTTGGAATACACAGAATTGCTAGAGAGTTTTGAGGCCACTGAAATGACCCAAGCCTCCCAAACTCTAAGGAAGCATCCTTAAATGCCCACCTCTCTTTAAACGTAAGCTTTTCAAGGGCAGGAACTGTATTCTATATACTTCACTCACTTTGTTTTTTCAAATGGTGCTTATTGTATGTTTTCTATTTCTCATTGTAAAAGGTTTGGAAAATTTAAAAAGATACAAAGTTTTGTATTACATCTGCTCTACAATTTTTACTCTCCCAGAGTGGCTAGTATATAGTCTTGCACAGAACAGGTATTTAACAAATGTTTGCTAGGATTAATTCAAAGAAAGATTTAGAAAGATGGAAGTACAGGCCTCCAGGAAGAGTCAGAAGTGAGGCATATTCTGATGACCATAAGTAGGTTTTATAAGATGACTGACAATTTGAGATGAAGGGCTTGGGTTTCATTTAATCCAACCACCCATCTCTTGCTTGAATTCCCCCCTACAAAATCTCCACCATTTAGTGTCCCTGTGAAGGGAAACTCTTCCTCTCCGAGGCAATCCTCTTCATCTCTAGAAGCAGATGAGAAAACAGTAAAATACTGAGATTTTGAAGCACAGAGAAAAAGTTGCAGTACGTAAGTCATTAATTGACATAATCCAAAATTAGGCGTTAACATTTATAAGTACAAATTTTGTGATTTATTTTACCTATGTTTTCCTTCCTTTTATTAACAGAAAGAAATTAAAGTGCAGTATAGCTCAAATCAATATAATTGCTAGATACACCAAAGAACACAAAAATAAATTACAGAAGCACATTCTCCTCTCATTAACTAAGGAAGAATGATTTTAGATTTGACATAATATACTTCATTATATAGTTAGAAAGTTGTTCCATGTGTAAAATGAATGTTTTCATGGGAAACCAAACTATTTCCTAACAATTTGGTTCTTATTTTTATAGCTAATTAAACCACTATTCATAAGCAGAACTTTCATTTAATTTTCTAAAATAATACATAACCTATGAGAATAACACTTGCAAGGTAAAAAAAAAAAATTTCCTCAATTTGAATACTATCAAACATTTAAAAAATACAAAATCACTGTTCCACTCTCTTCTCCCACTGCACTGACTTCCTTGTGGTAGTAAGGAGAATATAATTAATCTGTTAATTCTGTGCCAGATTTATTGAAACCTCTCCCAGATGCTGTTCTTCTTACCTAAAGTTAGGACCTGGTGTTGGACGAGGCAGAAACACCACAAAGACAGCATTTCTCACTCCATGTCAAGATCCTCAAGCCAACTGCAAAATGGCCCCCAGATGTTGCCCCAGTGTGAAACAAAAAGACAAATTTCCTAAGCTTGACGTTTAGATGGACATCTCAGTCCAGCTATCTGAAAAGAGTTTGGCTCTTTTTATCCCCTCACAAATCAGTGGAATTGGTCAACTAGTGAGTCAGCAAGGCCACTACTGGTGATTCATATGAATAAATATTAACTTTCCAACATATACCAAGTTGAACTCCCCAGTGCCTTCTCTGTAGCTTCCTTCCGAGTGCTTCCCATCTGAGTTTTGCCACCTGAGCACTCCAGACACAGGCCTGCACCCCTTTGGGAGCAACCCAACACTGTTCGGTAGACAGGAAAAGAGGAATGTCACAGTCAGCAAAGGAGCATCTAAAGACCAGGGCTAACATGTCTGTTCATCCATTAACAAAAGGAAGACATGTATTGTATGTCCACCTCTTGCCATGACATTCACATACATATGACTGCATTCAATCTGTAAGACAATCAAGTGAAGCAGGTTTTGCCAACTTCATATTAACATGCAACTGTGGGTGGTGATGAAGGATCAGGAATTAAAGTCAGTTTGGTTTGGTTTGGTTTTGCTGATTCCAATTCTAGGGCTCTTGTTCCATTGCCTCCAGCTTAGTAGAGGTACAGCTCACAGTCACAGGGAAATAGATGGATTAACCTTCTTAACAAGGACGCAAGGTAGTAAAAAGAAGTTCCCTTTATACTGACAAATAGTTGAAATCCATTAACTACAATGATTAAGGCTTCATAGTACCTCACGGTAAACAAACTGACTGATGTTTTCACATCTCTAAGAATTACTGCCCTTTATAAAGACATCAGTTTTTAGAGAAGGGGTAATAGCCCTTATGCCCTTAATGATGATAATCATAAATTCTTCTCCTCTTCCGTCTTAATTAGTTCTCCACAAACTGGTATTCCCACTTTCCTTCATGTTTTTAGTTAGCCAATGATACATGCTGATGCCAAGGACATCACTGCATTTTCAGACCCCACACCCACAGCCTAGCATGGCATTTAAAAATCAAGGTTTTTGATAACCACAGAATCAAGCAAGACAGTAAGGATATGTTGAGTGAATCTCCATCACCTGTACTAGATTAAAAACATTTTTTTCTACAGATAGTACTCCATAATTGGGAACATACCCCTGTTTTCTGGTCAAGTTCTTAAAGATGTTAATCTGTAATGTATAAATTTCTTTGATTGGCTCTTCACAAAAATTCTGCTTCTCTATTCATACCATATGACTTAACAAGAGTTTCTTTATAGACTTTGATTTTAACTGAGAGTATTTCTTGAAGCATGTACAATAGCCAATTTTAGATGTGTGGCCCATTATGTGTAGACATGGAGCGCACCACTCAGATCTTTCAAGAGAGCATTCTGTGATGAGTACATGGGGCGGACAGCATCCAGCCGCCATAAATTTGGAACCACGGAAGCATTCACACTAAGGTCCCGCTCCCTACAGGCTCCTCCTGGCCAATGACTAAGCCCAGGAGAACTAGAGCTAGACCATATCTGACCAACCCAAGACTCTGCTAATGGGCAGTTTTTGCTCAGAGACTGCCCTGACCACAAGTTCCTCAGAGATGTACAGACTAAAGCCATTCCTGCCAATCCTCTCCCTTCCTCCCTCCTTTAACTGGTGTGTCAGACTTACCCTGTGGTCGAAGACTCTTAGGTGCCTCCTTCTGCTCCTTCTCTATCTTTCAGAGCTGTTTCCCTCAATAAATCTGCCTGTCTAGTATTGTTTATATATCAGTTTCATGGAGGACCCAAAGGTACAGATGCAATTATTAATGATTTTTAAAATCCAAACTGTTAATGATTTTAACCTTTCAGTTTGTGGCACGTAAATTTTACAAGTTTCACCTCCAACTTGGAGAGTATACCAAGATACTGAGATGATGTTGGAATTAGTGTCTTTTTATCTAACTACCCTTTGGGAATATTGGTCACCCAAGTGAGACAAGATTAAACAAAAGGTGCCTTTAGTTAGAGTTTCCTTCCACTGGGAACTGATATCTTGTTTTGTTTCCTAACGTCCTCTCTTGACATTTTTGCTTGAGTGTGCTGTTCATTAAGGTCTTCTTCTGAATGGCTCTGTTAGCACAGAAGGGTGTGACTTGTAGTAATTTAGTCCTTGCTGTTATAACTGGGAGAATTAGGTTATAGAGGAACCAGTGGGGATCAACCCCCAGAAAACTAAAGAACAGGCTTTAATGGCATGCTCATCTAGTCTTTAATACCACTATCCAGGAAAAACTCTGTTTGAAAGCATGACCTTAAAATTATTCCAAACAAATGGAAATGCAACTATCTTCCAAAGCCCTACCAGTATGACTTTCAAAACTCTTGAACATTTTGAAAAATATTTTCATTTGAGTAAGGGCTATTTTCTCTGTATTTTCCTTTATTCTTTGAATCCAAGATCCATAAATATAGGACATTCAAGGGGGGAAACTTACTCTAACTGTAAGTACACAGAGAGAGACAAACATACACTCAACCCAAGACAATCACTGGTTGACTGTATCATCATAGATTAGATTTTCCCTTTCTAGAGTGTTACCTAAATGAAAGGATGCAGTATACTATATGCTTGGCTTCTTTGGCTTAGCATAATGGTTTTGAGATTCATCCATGTTGTAGAATGTATCAGCAGTTTGCCCCTTTTGATTGCTGAGTAGAATTCCATTCTGTGAATACAACAAATTATTTAGCCATTCACCATTTGATGAATATGTATTATACTTTTAGTTATTATGAATAATGCTGCTATGAACATTTAGGCATAAGTCTTGTGTGAAATATGTTATTTCTCTTGAATAAATACCTAGAAGTAGAACTGCTGATGCATAGATTTAAGAGGCTTCCTTGCTTAATTAGATAATCAAATATACTAAGTTACTTTCATGTGTCTCCTAGATCCTTCTAGATCCTTGCTAAAACTCTTCTTCCAAATGTTTCCAGAGAAGTTATTTTGCACTGTAGATATTTTGAGGTCTTACACACCTGTGAATATATTTATTGTGCCATCGTATTTTAATGATATCTTTGCTGGATATAAAATTCTAGATTCAAACTTGCTTTTCTTCAACATTTTAAAAATTTTACTCTCTGGTTTCTTTTTTTTAAAGATTTTACTTACTTATTTTAGAGAGAGAGAGAGAGAGTGTGGGGAGGAGGGGCAGAGGGAGAAGAAAATCCCAAGCAGATTCCACGCTGAGCACAGAGCCGGATGCTGGGCTCAATCCCAGGACCCTGAGATCATGACCTGAGCTGAAACCAAGAGTTGGACACTTAACTGACTGAGCCACCCAGGTACCCCTACTCTATAGTATCTTATGTTTACTGTTGAGAAGTCAAATGACAACCTAATCTTATTTTTTATAGGTGGCCTCAGCTGTCCTTCTGGAAACTTATAATAAATGTTTTTCTTAATTTTTAATATTTAAGTGAATAGTGTATTCAGATGTGGCTTTTTCTTTATCTTCCCTATTTTAAACTCTGTGAGATCTCTCAATCTCTTCCATTTTAGCATTTCTTTCATATATTCCATTTCTTAAGTCCTCCCAGATGTTTTCTCAGAAAGTTCCTAGGTTATATTCATTCTGCTATTTATTGTGTCTCAGATGTTTTTATTTTTACCATTATATTTGTCACCCTTTATGCTTCCTCTTGGCTATTCCTTACAAATGCTTATTCCTGTTTCACTTCACCAATCTTCACTTTTATATTTTCTGGAATATTGACTATGTTTATTATATAATCTAGACGTTATATAAGTTACTTGATTACCAAATAACTTTTATTTGTAGCTGTCTTGTTCAGATATCCTTTTTATGTCCCTTATGTGTTCCTTTTCCTGGGGTATTAGCAGCTTTGGTTAATAATATCCAGTCAAGGGTGGGTCAAAGATGAGTCTCTTATCAAGTGCCATGCCTGGCAGTTTTGAGATGGAGGGTACTCCAGACTCTATGCTTATGCCTCATTTTGCCCAGTCACACCTGTTTTATATTAAACATCCCTATATGTCTACCATGTCACTTTCATTCCTAAGTATTTTTCTTCCTTCATTATGACCACCCACCTATCAGGGAGGAGGAAATTCTCAGGATCTGGCCAACAGCCTGGTTATTTGCTCCTTACTCCAGCCAACATCTCCAACTCTTCCTTAATGTTCATAGTCCTTCTGACACCAAGCAGGTGCTGTTTTTCTATCTTGCAGTGAGCTTGCAGTGGTACAAGCAGGCATAACTCATAGATTTCTCAAAAATATGTTCTATAGCTTATGAAGTTATTTGTAATGAACATAATAACTAATCTCAAGGACAGAAAGCATGCAAAGAGAAAATAAGACACTGGATCCCACATGACCCACTTCAGTTCAAGGGAAAACTATAGACCACTTCCCCCAGGTCCCTTGCCATCCACCCCTCTCCTTCTGAAATACAGTAGCTAGTAGGAAGTGGCCAACTCTGGTAGTGGGGAAGAAACAAGTCTGCCAAGCAATGCCCAAGATGAAGGACATTTATTTTCCTACTTAGAAATAAGGCAGGCCTCTCCCCCCTCCACCGCCCACCACCAGATGCAAGCAGTTCTACTTTTATTGCATTAAAGACTTTTCTGGAAGCCTAGAAGAAAGAAGCCAGGTGAACTTGTCTCTTTCTCCCTCTAGTCCCCCAGATAGTCCAAACCTTTATTCTCCGTCCCACCTTGAAGTTTAGCTCCTGAATTGTGGTTCTGACACCCTTGTCTCCTAGAAGGTCTATGAAGATGGTTTTAGGGAGGCTGGGGTTGTCGCAGAAGGCAGAGGGAGTTAATTTCTGTTTAGCCTGAAAATTCTTGGAGGGGTTGGCCACCACCTCCCCAGAACATCAGGAGTCAGGGTCTGGGACATTAGAGAGGAGCAGGTACCTCTGGTGTCAACCCAAGGTCAGGGCCCAGGTGGGTATGCTTTTCCTGAGGCACTCACTAGAGACCCATAGAACTAAAGGGACACACACAGGAGGCAAGTCTGACCTGGGGCCTGGAGACTGGTTCCCAGGAACCCTGAGGTCTCCCCCTAAGGAGATACAAGTAAAAAAAATGAGACTGATGAGAAAAAATGAAACCATTATTTCTACAAAAAAGGCCCGCCCTCCCCAGGCATCCTGGTCAGCTGGGAACCACCTCCACCTTTACCCCTGTGGGGGTTTTACAGGGAACACAGTGGTCAAGCCACTTCCTTTGGAGGCTGGCAGGCCTGGAGCCATTGTGCTGGGCATGGAGCTCAGCTATGGGCTCCTGCTTGGGGCTGGCAGGGGCTGGGCCCATTGAACTGGGTTGGGGGTTGCTTCTTGGGCTTGATCTTGGGGACAGGAGGTAGGGCAGGGATGGCAATGCTCTCTCCAGCATGTGGGGGTTGCCCTAGGTGGGGATCTCTGGCCTGGTGCTTCAATAATAGGATCATGACCTCATCTATGTAGCCATGGATATGCAAGTCAGCATGGCAGTCATACTTAGTGGACAGAGGGTTGATGATGACCAGCCAGCCTCCCCAGCTCGAAGAGGGCACTTCAACGACTGGAAGGATAGATGGAGGACACAAAGGCAGGTGCATTAAGACAAACAACAAGCTCAGACTACTGCTGGTGTTTGGATAACTAAGAAATGGCACAACAATAGAACCATAACTCAGTGAAAAAGAAGGTTAGTGAGCAAGGCCATGAGCCAAAAGGAACATATCTGGTATACTCTGAAGGCTTGGTACAAGAGACCTGACTTTTTTGGCCTGGAAAGATCCTGCCACCAGGGCTGTGAGTGACCTTGGTATTACTCTCTTGGGAATACCAAGATGGGAGGGGGGAATAGGGGTGGATTGGATACTGTGGGTTTCTTACAGGATATCTCAACCAAACAATGAGGACAGGTGTGATTTACTTGTCAAGAAGTCATTTTCTACAATATGGTTCTAAATCTGCTTGTTAGTTTTGAGTTCAAGGCAACCATGATTATTTCCTACTCTACCACCAGGCTTCTGGATAGGGTCTCAGGCTTATGAAAGCATAATTCCCTTTGCCATGCCAGTGAAAAAGCCTGAGTCCTTGATGCCAAAGCCATCTCTGACACCATAATTACCTCAAAACTAAAGAAATTGATGGCCATGTCGCAGGTACTTCCTCTACTTTCTGCCCCGGTGGCCTTAACTGTCCAGCTCAGAGCTATGCTTTAATTTCCTTCCACATCTCCTATTGACATTAAGCACAAAATCAGCCTGACAGGGGGGCACATCCTCTCTCCAATAAAGCACAGCTGACAGCCCTCTGGCAACAGAAGCTTAGTGGAACTCATTCCCAATGTTTCTGTGCTGCTATTGATCCCTATGATAAGAAGTCACTACTTCTAAATGACACATCCCTAGCACTCTCTGCCATCCCACATTAATGATAGAATACAAATATATCATCTCTCCATTGTCAAAGAAAAACTTGATAGGGAGGATCTAAAATGTTTTAAGAAATCCCCACTCTGCTGGCCACAATGACATTCTAATAATTTCACCACTATTTGCTGTGTGATAATGACCAGTACATTGAACCTCTCTGGTCTTCAATTTCTTCATCAATAAAATGAGGATTTCTTCCAAATCTAATAGTGCATGATTTAATCCCTCTTGTAAAAAAAACTTGTTTTCAAGGGATTTTTGTACCCATACCTTAAACCTCATTCCTTTTACCGGCCACATCACTGAGCTTTGCTCTTTTTTCTCTAACTTGATTCTAGTCTTTAATTTTTACACACTGCACAACATTTTCCATCAGTATAAGCACAAAAGCTTACCTTACACATAGACGGTATAAACTGCGAACATTTAGGGAAGGTCTTTTTACTTCAGAATCTTTAACTTGATTATCACCAGAAAAACTAAAATCCCACTTTTACAAAGACATCCCTTTGTTTTTATGTGCCTGGGTTAGAGAGAGGGAAAAAGAAAAGTAGTAAAAGGCCTTGAGGTGCAACTTTTGGAAATTAAACCATAGGATTTTTATGCTCTCAACCCGAAATTTCCAAAAGATAAATGACCTGTTAGAAAATGCATTGCAAATAACATTTTTTTTTCCATGACTGAATATTCCTACCTCCCTGATCACAAACTGCTAGTGTTCATTTATGGTGTCTGAGGCAGGGAGAACAATATGGAAAAGGGCCTGGAAATAAGAAGGAACACAATGTCATGGAGGAACTGAAATCATTTCAGTATGACTGCGGCACAGAGTACAAGGGAGGGAGTGCTAAGAGAAGACATCAGGGGTACCAAGCAAGGCCAGGTCGGGATGGACTTTCAAAACCAGTACAGGAGGCCTGCGGGTGATGGGAAGCTGCTACAGTATTTTAAGCCTGGCAATATCATGATCATCTTGGAGTCTGGGGGCAATCACTGTGATGTGAGTATAGAGTCTGGATGAAAGAGGGGAATAACTATCAGTCTGGGGAGCTGTTAGGAGTTGAGGGAGGGAGCCCAGGCAAGCGGCTGGTAGGCTAGACTAAGGATTCTCAGGGAAGATGGATAGAAGTGAGTCACTTGGAGAGAAATCAGCAGGACAAGTTGATAAGACTTTGTTATTATGTTCTGTGTAGGGAAAGGAAGAGAGGAAACATTAAGGAATTCACCTTGGCTTGAGCAAATTCACCCTGGTTTAGGCAGCTGGGAGGAGGATGGTGCTGTTTATTAAGTTAAGCACACAGAAGATGGGAATGGTATAGAAGGAAGTATGCAGTGATTTGAGTTTGGGGAATTTTGAGCTTGAGATTTTGAGATACCCTTTACGAGCCACTACAAGGTCTTTGGCAAAGTGTGCACTAGTCTCACTAACGGTGTTCTCTGTCATGGTCTTTCTTCCTAGAGAGCACACAAGCATGGCTGTGAGCCCCACAAACTAAAGCACCCCACCCCCAGCAGCTACCAGAAACCCGTGCTATTCGGAAAGGTCGGCTGCTCACCAGACCTCCACGCTGCATAACTATGAAGCATCCTTCACATGATAGTCTTGTGGCCACAATGTACCCTTCTGTCTCAAAAATAAATTTTTCAGTGGAATCTCCAGCCCCTAGAACTCTATGGCCATAGGACAGAATCTCCATAGTGTGTTCCAACCTTTGTTGCCGCCTTCTTTACATCTTTGTGGTGGAGGAAGTGAGACAAATGAAAACATCCCTAACCGGACAAGGGAAGCCAATATATCGGGTTTGTTTTGTCACAGAATTGGGGTCTGGCTGGAGACAATGTGTGCGGCACAAACACTAAGCTGGTTTGGGGGAGGATTCTTTCATCCTATCAAGGCCAGCTGTAGCCCAATAGGAAAATCGCCTGATTTCTTTAGGTCAGACCTCTCCAAGGCTGACACCCAGACTCTCACTGGTAATATTGGAGATTTATATTTGGATAGGATATCAAAAAAATCCAAGAATGTACTGTGAGAGGGTGGCATTTATTGCTGCATTATAAGTGAGTAAGCAGTCACACTGTCACAAACCACAATATTCTCAGAAAGAATCGATTTGCCAGGAGTTATGCAGTACTTGGACATAAAATCATTAGTTATTAAAGCAATAGGGGACCTTGGAGATCATCTGGCCCAATTTTCTCAGTTAGCAAATAATGAAATTGAGGGCCCCCCAAGAGGCTAAATGCTTTGCCGAGTAGTGCTGGTGCTGTGCCGAGGAGCCAGCACGCTTCACTCCACACCTGCACCCTGACTGCTCACTGTACAACTTCTCTATAAAATTACTCATACACTAATCTCCAGAACCCATCAAAGAAGATAAGAAGCTGATAGTATATCCATCTCATTTCATACCGTATGTGTTCCCAAGTAAGGCAATCATAACAATATGAAAACAAGAGGCTCCCACAAGCTTAAATTCATTGCCAGCTGGGCCTCGTCATCATAATGAAGTGTCTAAAGTCACTTAACACCAACCAACCAACCAACCAACCAATGAAAATATTGTCAATCCGCAGTCATGGTCCAGATTAGTGGTTCTCAACCGGGAGCAACTTTGCCTCCAGAGGAGGTAGCCAGAGACATTTCTAGTTGTCACAACTTGAGTGTTGCTATTGGCAACGAGGGAGGGAGGCCAAGCATGGTTCCAAACATCTGACAATGCACACAGCAGCTCCTTACAAAGAGAAATATCCAGATCAAAATGTGAGGAGGGCTGAGGTGGAGAAACCCTGGCCTAGATGAATCATATAAGCAGTAACTCAAAAGTCCTCCATCACTGGCTAGAGGTAATGGTGTCGGTTAATGTATTTTTTAAAAATGAAGAGTGGTAGATAGTTAATCTGGGAACAGGTCAAATGCATTCCTTAAGGCAAATGCAACAACCTGGTAAAGGACAGACTCTCAAGAGGGAGTACAGGGTAGTAACTGAAGTCAGGGCTTAAGTTTATGTTCTCCTGGCTCTCATTTATCCTCGGGCAAGTTACTCTAAGTGCCTAAGTTTTAAATTCCTCAGCTTTAATATGCAGGTAAAAAAAAAAAAATAGTACAGCCTTCCCAGCATAGTTGTGACAATTAAATGAGATGATATATATAAAGTGCCTATCACAGTGGCTACATCTAATAAATGCCTAACAAGTGGCTATAATTTTCACCAAATGTAGAGCTGGACAGAATTTTTTGTTGAATCCCATGCTCTCATTCTACAGATGATAAAACAAGTCCCAGAAGGTGTAAATATAATATCTTATATTTTCCCTACCATTCCATAGAAAGCCTAGACAGTAGACATTCAGTAAATGTTGCTTTTATTTGTTACTAAGTTCTCAACATCTCAGGAAAGGAAGAAAAAGATTATGGATATTGTTGTCCCCCTTCAGAAATGAGCAACTGAGCTCAAACATTAAGTATTTTAGCCATAAGGCCACCTTTTGGTAAAGAACTTGACCTGATCCTTGGTATGTGTACTAAGTGCTCATTTGCTAATGTCACAGCAGGACAAGTTTTAAATCATCGCTGTTTCATTCTTCAAGGCTTTGATCCTGATTTGGTCATTTAGATCATATTCATTTTCCCCTCAAAGTGGAAGTTTCCAAATGAAAGATGACTGATCAATTGCCAGCAGCATAAACCATTCATAAGCACTAGCTCAGACAGGGCCCCGTCAAAAATGCACCTTCTTCACAATAAAGCAAATTAATCCACCATCTCTAATAAACCATGCATCAATCCATCTAAATTGATGAAGAATAATAAGATATCAGCAGTTACAACACTAATGAGCAAACCCCTTTCCTCACAGGGATTTTAGACTAGTGGTATCTTTGAAAGGGACTCTGTGAAGCAGTTCAAGACCCTCTATACAGGTCCTGCAGCTATAAAAGAACAAAAGACTGGCCCTTCCAAAAGCTGACATGCCACATGCCTTGTTTTAAACAAGCCTATTGATCTACCACTATTAATATACCAAGGGGTTGCAGCCAGCTTAAAGCCATCACACAGGCAAGAAATCAAGAGAAAAAAAAAAAAACATACCTCTACTGCACTGTTCCCCCTACCTTCTGATTTTCTACTAGGGCTCCCCATTGACAGAACTAGATGGCAAGTGACTCCAAAGATGCAATTCATACCTGTCCACCTCTTGGGGGCAGAGAGCCCCATGGCAAAGGATGGAGATCACAGCTAGACACAGAGGATATCTGGTGCATTTACCTTGACCAAAGCCTCTGGCCGTTTTCACTTTCATTGGTCTCCTAAATGTAATCTCCAGTTTAACTCATAAATTCCACAGAACTTGGTAATAAACGCATAAATTCCACAAAACTTGGTAACAAAACCATTTAGCCATTTGTCAGCTAATTATCCATGATTTGCTTCATCTTATACTTTTTTTTTTATTTTGAGAGAGAGAGAGCAAAGGGGGAGGGGCAGAGGGAGAGGGAGAGAGAGAATCAAGCAGATTCTGAGCCCACTGACCTGAGATCATGACCTGAGTGGAAATCAAGAGTTGGATGCTTAACTGAGGGAGTCACCCAGGTGCCCCCATCTTACCTTAAAACACTCAAAACCTTTAAAATCCACCTGTTGGAAATTTCAATTCCAATCAAGTAAGTCTAAAGGTTCCAAGAATCTTACTTTCTGGTGGTTCACAGTGAATAGAGCACATTTCTGTGTAGAATGACTATTTTAAATGTGAAAAAAATCTAATTGTATATGTAAATTAATTTATCTTTTAATATCTATGTTAGTAGATATTGAATCTTCATTCAACAATGAAGATTACAGCAAAAATTCTGGTCAACCCACATTTTGCATTAGCCCCAAAAATCTTCTTTCTAAAGTCATTCTTCTTGCAGTTAACCCAATATCCTTAATAATACTTCTCAATATAGAATAGAATGATAGAATGTCAGACAGAAGATTCTGCCTCATATGGTCTGGATCAAATCACATAAGCCAGTTTGAATGATTTAAGCAAAGGCAGAGCAATTTTATTGTGTCAGCTATCATTTTTTGCTTTGTAAAGTGACCAGTGATTTTCATAATTACATTTTGGCTAGTGATATATTTTATTTTGGGTTTTTTTTTTTTGAGACTTTCTGTGCATAAAAAAATCTCACAGAAAAAATAATAAAAAAATAAAAATACACTCCTTGCTGTCTTGTTTAATTTGTTTATACCTTACTACATTTGTAAATAATTTGAGGTAGCCTTAAAGAAACATAAAATATAATAAAAAAGAAAGAAATCCTAAGTCCAATAATCCAGGGAAAAGAAAAATAAAACCAAGAAAAGAGATAAAACCAAGAAATTAAGTCATAATAGAAACTCCACTGCTTAGAGATAACCACGAACTATTCGTTGAGCTCTCTAGCAGCCAAAACAACAAAGACAGAAATTATCAGTTATGTGATCCACAGTGTTGATGAGACAAAAGCAAATTGGTGTGTCACATAATTAAGTGAAAGAGGCGTTAGCTAAGGCCTCCGTGGCAATCAAATTGTAATATAAGTTTTTCAAATCAATATGTTGGGCAGCTTGAACACACTGTTGTACGTCAAATATAACAACAACAAATGGGTTCCTCAGAAAAAGAAAACATTAAGTATTCCTAAACCTAAGTCATGAGAGACAGTCTTCCCCTGAGTCCTTATGTAGGAGATTGTGTGAAATGTAAATAAGAGGACTCTCAACAACACCCCTGAAGTAAATACCAAAATAAGGTGCTCAGGGCTATTTCCCACAACGTCCCTCAAGGCAGGTCAACAGACACATTAGGCAAAAAACAAAACCAAGCTGAGTAAAAGCACTGGGGGCAGGGGGTGCTACAGGGATGCAGTACAAACAAGCAGCGCTGGTCCGACAACTCATGAATACCCTGTATAGGATCTAGAAGAATCTCCTTCAAGCAACGCTCCATAAACTTTTGATACAACATGAGCAGTGGTGAGTTCAAGATATTATTGTCTACCAAGTAAAAATATAAATCAATGTTTGAGTTTCTCAGTGGATCTTTATCTGGATCTCACTGAAAGCCGCTCTTCATCCAAAGCTTCCATAGAGATACGGGATACTCTTGTCAAGGGTTACCAGAACTCAGGCCTCACACATGACCCTGCTCCACAGCCTGCTCTCCCCAGCTGTGTGACATGACACGGTTCCTAATTCTCAACTCCTTCCTTTCCCTATCTCTCATAGGAAGATGAAAGACAAGACTCTATCACCCTGTTCATCCTAATTTTTTAAATTTGGCATTCTGAAATTAAGAGAAAAGCAGTACTATAGACTAGAGCACCAAACTCCGCTGTTCTTGTGTCTCGGGACTACTTGGTGTCAAACCAGTCATCATGGGTAACAGCTCACAAAGCTCAGGCACCAGATGGTAAGGGCACAGGTTGCTTTGCAAAGCACTAGAAAGCAATTGGAATCAGCTTGCTATTCAATGGGCTGCCCAACGTTTGTTCTGCCTGCAGACAAGCCCTACTCATCAACAGCTCCTTAAAATGGACCAATATTACTTGTTGGCTCTCCCCTCAGGCCCAAGTCTAGATCCCAATGCGATGTAAAACAAATAATTAGGGCTAAGTCGCTGGACCAGTAGTACTTTCAAAATGAACCAGAGGTAGAGTGCCAACTTGGTTGATTCAGTTTTTATAATCCAAATCCTTTTCACTGAAATGTTCCTCTCTTTAAGCTCAAGACAACCAGGCTAAACAATGTAATACTTACTCTTGGAAATAGGACCCCAGTCGATACTAAAAAGTCATTATAAAATTACCACTCACTGTCCAGGAAGCAATCTGAAAAGAGCTGTACTCAAGAGTTGTTCCAAACGTCAATATTCCCAATTCATCAGCCCAGTGTTTTTAGAAAAAGCTTAATGCTTTAGCACTCCATGTCTTGAAAGGAGTCAGAGACAGGCCCAGCTGGGATTTTGAAGGCAAATTAATAAAGGGACTATTTATTTACAGAGACAAGGCAAGGGTTAAGAGAACACAGAGGGGAAGCTGCAGGGGTGGGAAATGGTTTCCATTCTCAGGACCCGAAGAGGCTAGTGGAGAAAAGCAATGTAACCAAAGGCATGTCAGAACAGCTGGAGTGTAGACGCTAGTTTCAACTCCTTTATAATGGAGGATACACAGAGAACCTCATTTATTTAAGTGGGAGGAAAAAGGAACAAAGACAAAAAGAGAAGCTCTGTGGAAGCACCAACATACCACCATTTTCACACCAGAAATGTAATTTGCACACATTCAATAAGGAAACATATTTCAAGAAGTAATTTAAACCTAAGCTAAATAGCTGGTCTGAAACAAAAGCTAGCTTTCAAGGTGTAATGTAAATGTAAAGTTCCGAAGAATACTTCCTAAAACAGCCCCAAGACATACACGGTTAGTGAAAATTACATGCTGCTGTGGGTCCCGTGACACAGTCCAGCATATATTCACCCAATATTGCTCCTTGTAGAGAAAAGGAAAACTAAGGTCAACAATAATGTAAAGACATTAAAGCTTCAGAATGATTCCAGAAACCTACACATTCCCAGACTGGAAGTTGAACTAGAAGCCAGAGTATTTCTCTCACCAGCAGGAAGGTTATAAGGTAAGAATGCTCTACATATCTGTAAAAAAAAAACCTCCTATCCTTAGCACAATGTGACCAGGAAAAAAAAAACTATATGACGGATGAATTGCTCTGGGACATGCAAGATACATGTTATACCACAATCCTTTAATTTTTTCCAATTAATTAGAAGCTCAAATCCCTGTCCCTTCAAACTGGCAGGAAGACATAAGAGTAATTTTGAGCTCTCTGCACCCTCCCCTGGACTGCCAAAAGGCATCTACAGATTGATAGATCAATAGATAAATGAAACTGACCTTCCAGCCTTTCAGTTTCTGGGCAGAGAAGAGCCTCAGTCTGTGGCTGCCCCAGTCGCCATTTGGTCTTGGGGCCACAAGATGCCACTGGGAAGCAGTAGTCTCTTACCATCTGTCCAAGCTGTTGAGCCATCTGTGGCCCAAGCCAACAAGCTCTATTTGTTGATGGGCGGTGCGACCTGGCAGCTTCACTCACTTTCAGGCCAAGCCTGGCCATGGGGAATTGCCCGCACTTAAGGCCACAGCTCTGTCCTCATAGGCATCCCCTTAGAATCCTGACCCTCAGAGTCTCAGCAACTAAGTGAGTTCAGGACTTTCTACTTCGAGAGAGGCCTACAACCCTTTCTTCCTCTCACTCCTGGGAGAGAAACCTGTTATTGGATAGGGAACTTGTTCTCAACTCAGGTTCAGCTGCTTCAAATCATTAAAGAGCCAAATGATGGTGGGAAAGGAGAGTTGCTTTATTCAGGAAGCCAGCAACCTGGGAAGATGGTGCGCTAGCGTCCCAAAGACCATCCTCCCTGTCCTGGCAAAGCCAGAGGGTTTTAAAGGGGAAAGGACAAGACATGTGGGGAGACGTTACCTGCAGGAGAAGCTGGAGCCCAGGTGCTTAGTCTTATGTTGATATGACCATGAACAGACTTGCTGGCAGCAGCAGCAGCTGTTTTTGAATATGGTCAGGACTTATCTCCTGGGAAAGTACAGTCCTTCACTCCTCAAGGCCAGTGGTCTGCAAATCTCAAAGAAAGTAGGTTAATTCTGCTATAGACTAAGGGCCTTAGGTCAGCAAGCAAGGAGCACATAAGCTTGAAGGAAGTTAACCCCTGAGACCAGTTGGAGTTCTGTTACAAACCCAGGTAGACTTTTTGTTTTTCTCCTTTCAACACTGTAAACCTCGATTGGTTTGTTCTTCTCCCTTTTTAGGAAAATCAGACCTGATTGCTTGAATTGCCTTAAACACAAACACACACAAACATGCCACATAAATATTCTCAATGGCTTTTTTTTTTTCCAGAAGGTTCTGCACTAATCTACCAGCCTCACCAAAGTGGAAGACCCTCTCTGAGTAAGAAAAACTCAAGCATTAGGAATCTACAGATTTCTGGGAGAGGAAAAAAAAAAAAAATCCACTCCCTTCTATCCTGATGATGCTCCAAGGGAAAATGAAGCACATAATTTTTCAGAAAATTCAGCTCCATGCTACTGAATTTGTAATAAGTCTACTTGTTCGCTCATTACTCAAAAAATATTTCTTGAGTTCCAACAATGTTTCAGACAGTGTGAAAGGCACTGGAGATGGAATAGTGAGAAAAATTATTGTCCTGCTGTTAGGGGTTAGAGTCTCAAGTTACCATAATGCAAATCAATGGGCTCACCTCTGGAGAAACAGAAAAAGCGCAAGACACCAGCCCTATGTCTGAAGGGTGTTTCAACATAGCTAAGATAAGACGCATACATAAACTTATCTGTGCTAAAAAACAACAGTACAAATGGAAGATTCCATACACAGTTCTAGGAGTGACTCATCAATTGCCAGATTTTAGGAAATGAAAAATCATTTCAGGAGGGATGGGCATTTAAGCCAGAACCTGAGGAGGGTGAAGAACCTTGAAAAATGAAGAAAAAGGAAGAGAGCAAACTCCCAAATGACATTAATTTACAATTAAAAAGCGAGAAAATGCCTAAAAATTCAGGATGTTCAAAGAACTTTAAGGGGGGGGAAACACTTTAATTTTGCTTTTAAAGGCGTGTTTAAAGTATACAGACTCTCATATGAGAGTCCATCACTGCACTCTTTAGGGAGCTGCTGTTAGTTATGTTTTCACTTGGAAGGGTCATGAGATAGAGCCCTGCATCAGGTTCTGCCCTGAGCATGGACTCTGCTTGAGATTTCCTCTCTCTGCCCCTCCCCCTGCTCAAGCTCTCTCTCTCTCTCTCTCTCTCTCTCTCTCTCTCTCTCAAATAAATAAATAAATAAAATCTTTTTAAAAAATGTAGTAGATGGTAGTTACACTTGTGGTGAACATAGCATAAAGTATAAACTTGTCCACTCACTATATTGTACACCTGAAACTAATGTAACATTGTGTCAACTATACTCGGATAAAAATAAATTAACAAATAATCTTTACAAAATTGACATAGACCTAAATGTAAAAAGCAAAACTCTCAAAATTCTAGAGGAAAATAGAAAATCCTTTAGACTTTGAGGTAGGCAAAGATTTTTTTTTTT
>NW_027397085.1:12719326-12762373 GCF_003265705.2 Callorhinus ursinus | reverse complement strand
CATTCTCTCTCTCAAATAAATAAATAAAATCTTAAAAAAAAATATGACAACAAAATTCAATCCACGGAAGGCAAAAGATAAATTAGGATTCATCAAAATTTTAAACTTTTCCTTCATGAAAGACACTGTTAAGAAAATGAAAAGACAAGCCACAAAGTGGGGGAAAATATTTGCAAATCACATTTCTAACAAAGGACTTGTATACACAATATATAAAGAACTCTCAAAACTCGACAATAACGAAACAACCTAATTTGTCTTAAAGGAACAAAAGGTGTGAACAGAAAATTAACCAAAGAAGATGTCCAGCTGAAAAATAAGCATGTTAAAAGATGCTCAGCATAATTAATCATTAGTAATATAGGAATTAAAACCACAATATTAAATGAACAGACATTTTCTTAGAATGCTAAGCATTCTAAATATTGACTACATCAAGTTCTGAGAGGATATGGAGCAACTGGAACTCCCGTACTCTATTGGTGGGAATGTGAAATGTATAACCACTTTGAAAAACCAGTTTGGGAGTTTCCTATAAAGTTCAGCATATACCATATGAGCCAGCAATCCCAGTCCTAGTCACCTACCCAAGAGAAATGAAAACCTTTGTTCACACAGAAACCTGCAAAGGAATATGTACATCAGCTGTGCTCATATTTGTAAAAAACTGAAAGCAACCCAGATGTTTTCTGACAGTGAATAAATAAACAAAATGGGGTTCATACAATAGAATACTGCTGAAAATTTTAAAAATCAAATTATTGATTCATACAACAGCATGGGTGAATCTTAAATAAATGTTGCTAAGTGAAAGAAGCCAGAAACAAACAGTTATGGGATTCCATTTGAATGATTTTCTGGAAAAGTCAAAATGATAGGAATAGACAACAGATCACTAGTTGCCAAGGATTGGGGGTAAAGGGTGAAAGGTGACCGTGAAGAAACAGAAGGAGAGAATTTTTGAGGTAATAGAAATGTTCCATATTATGACTGTGGTGGTAGACAAGCAGTCCTCCAAATATGTCCAAATCCATGCAAATGTACACTACAGAGAGGAAATTCTTTATGTAAATTTAAAAAAGAACCAGGAATAAAGTTGCACTATATAAATTGCACTAATATATATATATTAGTGCATATATATAAATTGCACTAAATGAACTTAACTGAATTACAAATAAATACTATAACCACAGTAAAGGGGTTGGGAAAAAAAAGAAGTAAACTAATTTAACTTGGAAAAATAATATTTTGATTGGATACTGTAAGATTAAACCCCAAAGAACTGTACATGAAAACAGTACTCCCGCTGGTAAATTTGTTTCTCGTGAATATGTGTTAGCAACTTCTAAAATACTTTATGTATATGCTGTAATTGAAAAAAATAGGTAAATACAGATCTTGAAAGCCATATTTCTCACTGTTGGAGAAAAAAGTTCCAAATAAGTAAAAGGGGAAGGCTCAGATGACCCCGTGGGGCTGGACTGGAATCAGAGATGTCAGTATAAACTCATGGATAGAGGCATCGATAACAGAAATAAATGATAAATGTGTGTAATATGATATTTCAGCATCACGTTTGCCCTGACATGTTGCACTGTAAAGGGCGTGTCATTTCTGTGGTGTTCTTAACAAAAATGGATAACCTCAATGGAAGCACTGGAAAACATTAGGCAAACTTAAACTGAGGGAAATCTGACAAAATAACAGACTGTTCTTCAAAAGTGTATGGTAATGAAAGGTAAAGAAAGATCAGGGAACTACCATAGAATGAAGCCGACTTAGGAAAAATAACAGCTAAATGTAATTTGAATTCCAGATTGGATCCTGTTACAGAAAAGGACAAGTAGTATTTTTACTACTTTACTACTGATGAAATCAGAATAAAGTCTATGGTTTAATTAATAGCATAGTCCCTATATTATTTTCTTCATTTTGATACTATGGTTACGTGGAATGTTACCATTAGAGGAAGATGGGTGAAAGGTATGAGGGAATTCAGTACTATTCAGTACTACTTCTCTAGAAATCTTAAATTATTATATATCTAAAGTGGTTTTTAAAAACACTAGGGAGGAAATGACCCCAAGTGGGCTAGGCCACGTAGCCAGATGGAGACACAGCATCTCCAGCCACAGCAGCCAGGCTGATAGGTTGATAACATAACTTTGACCATAAAATCTGGGGGTCAAGTTAAGGACAGAGATCAAAGAATCAATAGCTAATTCTGTGGCCCAGATAATCAAAGCATGGCATATGGAATGAGGTACAATCAAAAGGGAGTATGTCACTATTTAGTTCAGGAACACAAAACATATGCCCAGGTGTCCTTTCATGTGGTGTCCAGCAAGGTCTTCACAGGGAGCCCATAATAGATTAACAGGCCACATTAATTACTCAGAACCTGAATGATGTAGCCTCTTGGGAAAACACCGTGGATTTCATTCCTTCTCATCTCTCTAAGCTTCATCTCCCACTTTCTCCAGGCTGGTTTCCCATTATCCCTTTTTCTGGAGTCTTTCTGCTCTTCCTTCTTTGGTGTATTAAGTACAGTGGACGCCCCCTGAACGGTCTCACAGCCATCACCATGGCAAGCCCTGTGTCTAGCACAAGGCCAGTAGCTTTGTCACTGCTTCCTGTCACCAGTCTCTTCACTTAATTCCTCTTGCTTGAAATAAATTTACTAATATGACATTTATATCTCATTGCTCCACTGTTCAAGAAGCCACAATAATTTCCCGACATCTATTGCATTGTGAATTATGGATTCATAACGGAATTTATGAATTCTTAGCTTATCCTAGATCTAATCTTATAACTTTATTCTTTTTAATATGCCAACAAAGTCTAATTACACCAAGTGCTTTACTTCTCCCCTCATAAGTCATTAATCTCCGCATGCAAGCAGTTCCTTCTCTTATCTGCTGAAGCCAATCCTCCAGCCCTAAAGGTCAAGCTCGTCTCACTTCATGCAAAAGACACAATGAGCCAACTCCCTGGATTCCTTTAAATTCTCTACTAAGCTTCTGATGCAAATTGTATCACTTATACCACTTACATTGGGTTATTTATTTTCATCTCGTTCCATCTAATTGTTGGCTCTGTGTACTCTTGTCTCCCCAGCTGGCATATTATGGAAATAAATTTTTAATGGATTATAGCTACATATAAAATACATCTCACGTGACAAAACGTATTTGCTTCATAGTCTCAAAAGTTATAACAAACACAGTATGAACTTTCTGTAAAAATAAAGTATTTCTTATCATTAAGTTTTTCATTTTTATACCAGTTTCATTTTTATATCATGCAAGTTATGAAAATGCATGACAGAAAAAATGTTAAATCATCTTTAATCCTACCACAGAAAGATAAACATTATTAACATGTAGGTATATATTCAAGACTTTTTCTTATTCATATGCCCAAGTATTTTTTCATATACAGATATTTTGTAACTTGCTTTTCTCAAAACAGTACATGCATGCTTATACATCATTCTGAGTTATTACATAATATTCTATTATATGGATTACCATAATGAGTTCACCCCAACCCCATTATTGAATATTTAACCTTTGTCCAGTTTTTCTGTATTGTTCACACTGCTATAATGAACATCTCTATAAAGGCATACTTGACTCGTGGTCTGATTATTTCCACCAAAGAATTTTCCAAAAGTTGAATTACTGACTTAAAAATAACAAACATGGAAAGCTTCATGATAGATAACACCAGTTTGTCTTCAGGAAAATTATACCAACTTACATATTATTAACTGTATGTATGAGTGTTTGTTGTCATCACACTTTCACTAATGATGAATGTTTTTGTTTTGTTTTGTTTTTTAATCTCACTATCCTTTTAGGTCACGGTTTTGTCCACTGGTGCATTTCTCAAAGTCATTAGTGGAATTAAGATTTGACTTCTACTCACTACCTACTTCCCACCCAAGCCTTGAGCTTGAACATGAACAAATATATTTTAGAAATACTCTTCAGGTAAGTTTTTCACAGATTTCCTTCTTTCCATCTCCACTGCTACCTCACTGTTCCAAACCACCATCTCCTAAGGTAGCTGGGCAACTCTCAACAGAACCTCCTAAGGGGGCCTCTCTTTATATTCCTACCCACCTGTGGAGTCCATCTACTGGGCAGCTGCCACAGGAATCCTTCTATAACATACAGCACGTACCAGGTCACAGTGGTACAATGCCCAAACCTTCCCAGGCTTCCTGTGTCAACAATAATTCAGATGCCCTTGAATTTTTTTCAAGGTCTTACTTGCTGACCCTGGGCCCCTGACTCGGCATGAATCCTAATTTTGAGGAACCTAAAATGTATGCTATTTGGTGGGTCCAATTCAAGAAAAATAATGCAAACTTAGGTTTAGGGTCTTGATGCAGATGCAGATGAGGGACACTGAAACTAACACCTTGCTTTGTAGCAAAGTGGCCTATACTTTGATGTCACAGCTAGCGAATCTCTCCTTCCTTTACTCTTCTTCAGCCACACTGAACTTCTTTGATTCTTTTTAGCTTTTGCACTCATCACTGCATCTGCCCAAAGTGCTGTTCCTCCAGATCTTCTTGTGGCTGATTCGATTCTATTATTCGGATCTTGGCTCTAACCGTCATCTCTTTAGAGAGGTCTTTCCTGACACAATAAATAAAATACAGCTCCCTGTCACCACTGCTAAGGCCCCTCACGGGAATCCTCTTATCACAATATTCTATTTTGCTTTTTATAGCCTTTTATAAGTATTTAAAAGTATATTGTTTAAAAAATAGATAAAAGTATCTTGTTTATTTATTCATTAACTTGTGAACTGTGTCTTCCCACACTAGATCCCATTAGAGCAAAGATTGTGTCAATACTGTGATCTCCAGTGCCTAAAAATGTAGAACACAGTATATGCACTCAATAAGTATTTCTAAACAAAGTGAGTAAAAGGATGGATGGATGGATGGATGGACGGATGGATAGTTGGTGGATGGATGGATGGACGGATGGATAGTTGGTGGATGGATGAATAGCTGGCTGACTGGCTGAATTAGTTATATTCTAGGCATGCAGACATTTCCCTCAGACCTGGTACTATCTCAACGACTTCTTTCAGAAATTCCTCAAAATATCTAGCCTGCTAATGGTAGCTTTAGCTCATTACACTCACTGACATAATCTATGTGGGTATTTTTTTTCTTTTTCTCTTTTTTATTGATTGTATTAGGAATTTAGGAAAGGCGAGAATTAAATGGGGGAACTCAGCTGATTATCAGAAACTAGAAAATTCTCATTCAACTTTAAAGTTTTCCATTTTCAATCTAAACAAATTAGATGGTAGGCATGAGGGAAACAGTCAACAACTTGTAACATCAAATTTATCAGGCTGTATAGGATCAGAAGGACAGGTGCACGTCAACAAAATTAACATCCATCAGGACACAGAACATGGTCTCATCATCTAACTCCTTTAAAACTGGTCCGACATTTCCCTCAGAGAATATGGTTTGGCCAAATAATAAGCATTTTTAAATACATTCCTATAAGAATGATGACAGATGAAATAACTTGTTTCACTTAAGTGAGTCCGTATCTCTAAACAGCTTTTAAGGACATAGTTACCACACATGTAGGACAGTAGGAGATCAAAACTGTATTTGTCCAAAAAACACACCAACCTATCTTCCCGCTCTTTGTTGATATTTCCTGTTTGTTCTTGGGTTATTCCATGGATCGGTCATATCTTCATTCAACACCTCCAATAATGCAGTTTGTCATTCACAAACTTGGATTTGAAACATCTTTTTCCTTCTAGGAGTGTGATTCCTGCACTACAGATACATATCTCCCTCTCGACACAAGCAGTGCCTGTTCTGCCCATGACAGGGCCTCGTTCAGGTTTCCAGAAGACAGCGTTAACCTTGTCATCTCTGGCAGTCATTTCTAACTCTCTCAAGATCCAAAACTATGCCTTTGTATGATGTAGATATCTGAAATAGGGATCACTTTGTTTTTATTCCATTTATACTTTCTATTTATGCTGAGTTCTAACTTGTTCCCTAAAAAATACCTTAGTCAAGGGCATCCTCTGAAAGCCACTCTGTGATTTAGGGACAGTGCCAATTGCTTTTTGTTGTTGTGGTGGTTGCTACGGTGAGCCAATTGTTCCTTATAGTTCTGCGTGACTTCTACAGCCACTGCTGTGCTGGCTTCCAGACGACTCCCTGGGATAAGTGGAGACCAAGAGTTAAGCTGTATTGGGCCTTTTCTCGTTCTTGCCCACAGGATAGAAGCTGTGCCACATGTGATACTCTCCGCTATAAAGCCCCACACCCATAAAGTTGTCATCATGAACCACACACCACATCTTGACATGAGGAGGTTTCTCGGTGACATCGGTTTTTCTCTAACCTCTTGTATCCCTGGGTGTCTGTATTTTAGAATCGCCCATTGGGTTTTCTTAGTTTGCTTTCGTAATAGCAATTTCTCAGGCTTCCCTCAAGACCCAATAATCAGAATCTCCAGGTGGGGGTGCAGTCATTCCTATACAGGTATCCCCGCTTTGGCATCACACCACTTCACTTTTATTTAAGACCTACATTAGTACCTGGTCTCACCAACCAAAAGAAATCTGAAGCGGATTTTCACTTTTACACACGCACAAAAAGAAGGGTGCAGAGTGGAAATCGCATTCAGCCTTTGTTTTGCTGAGGGAGCCCACACCTGAACAGCAGGAACAGCGCCTCCACTCTCCTTTCCCAGGAAGTCCACTCAGCATCTCAGGATCCCACTGCCCTAGCTTTGAACTGTGTCTGTGAGCTTCGGTGCTTTGTCTCAATTTATTTTGTGCCTCTGTCAACAAGGTATGTCCTAAGGTCTCAGAAAAGCCTGAGAGGTTATTTTGGGGGTCTGGGAATGTTCAAAATTTTTCCATATAAGTTAATGATAATTGCTTCTTCACTTTATGCCATTTGGGTTAGGAAAGCTTTCATAGCAATGCTGTACTTTCAGATAGCGGGGGCGGCGGGGGGGGGGGAACCTGTATTTAAAAGCTTCCCTGGCAATTCAAATTAGCCAGGTTTTAAAACAACCATTAGAAAGTGAGTACTTACAAACAACCCCCTCCATCTTCAACACACTCTTTGAGGGGATAATGTTGGGAGTTTTGATCACAACTCGTTTTCTAGCTATTCAATTAAATCAAAAGCTTGGAAATGCTGCTGTGGGGTCATTTCACCCCCTGATTTTCCTTGTCCCCTGACCTTTCTCTCAGCATTTTGCCCACCTCTCACTAAGCTGGAAATTTTTCTCCTGTACATTTGGACATTGACAGCCCTCATCACTGAAGCTTTTCCTCTCTCCTGCTAGGCTCCTTCTTCTCCCCATGGGTACTCACTCCAGAATTTACTCTGATCTACAGCCAAACTAAAATGTTTCACTGCAGAAAACTGTATGAAGACCCTGTGCCTCTCTGGTGTATCCACAGTGCTATGTACCTAGCAGAAACTACGTAAATATACTTAGAACAAATCCTACTCCAATCTGTAGACCCTAAATTTCAGGAAAACTTTCATTGAAAAATGAGAGAGTTGATAATGCAGGATGGATGGCTTTGTAAATTTTCTCTATGCATCCCCTTTCAAAGATTTGTACAAGTTGTTGGAAAACATTTCAATAAATTCTGTTCTAGATGGTCAGTATTTATATACAGTTTAGAGGATGGCTCTACTTCATTTAAAATGAATTATCTCAAGTATTAAAACAGAAGGTATTATTTCATAATATTAGCAGTTTCCAAGCTTAAAGGTATTAATTCCTGACCAAAGTAACACAGTAGGGGCAAACCTGTGACGGAAGTGACAGTGGATTTCTCCTCCAGGTTAAATATTGAAAAATCACAGACGCCAGGATCCAAGGTTAACACCACAGTTATGAGGCAACAATGCTAGTTCCATTTCTCATTTAATCCCGTACGCTGACTGATGGCATTCTGTGATAAATGCATTTATTATTCAACAGCTAAAAGAGGAGGGAGGGCTTCCAGAGGAAGAACACGGAAAGGCTATATTGCTTGAGAATTTACAGGATCACTTTCAGATTTATTTCCCTTGAAACTAGGACTAATGCTAAATATAAACTTAAGAGTTAATACAATTGAATTCTAGGTCAATAAAAATATTTTTAATTAAAAATGATGATCTGAGATTATTCAGTGTTTAATAGGAGAATGAATGGCCACCTTATTCCTCTTGGATTTTTCATATTACTGAGATTTTTCATATTACTGAGGAGACAAGAGAAGCAGAGTGAAGACAGAATAGGCCTTTTTGCACATTAGCACCGTTAGCCTGTTTTTCTCCTGGGAACATGAAAATCCACCTCTTAATTCCACTCCTACCATTTGATTGGTAGATATATTTCTGTGTCAGAGGCATCAACACTCTGTGGACAGGGAATTGGAATCACTAAGCAGTCATGTAAACTTAAGATAATCACTTAAATTCCCTGGGTCTGTTTTGCAACTAGGCATATTTATTTGGAAACTCCTCCATTTCTATATCCCAGGGATGGAATAAGATTTATATGAGATTCTAAGTGTAAAAGCTCCAAGAAAAGTTAACAAGCATTATAAAAACAAGGTAGAGTTTATGACATTTTTGATCTGGGACTCTTCCTACCTCTTTGTTGGCCATAAAGGTTTCTTAAAATTTTTTCTTTCTAAAACATGAAAAGATGATTGCATACCGATTCATCTAGATCAAGGTTTCTCAATCTCAGCACTATGGATATCTGAAGACATATTTAGTTGTGCTTTGTAGGATGTTTTACAGATTCTCTGGTCTTTACCTACTGGAAGTCAGTTGCATCCCTCCAGTAGCGATAGTGAAGAATGTCTCCAGACATTGCCAGATGTCACAGGGGATGGGTGGGGGAGGGCAAATAACCTCTAGTTGAGAACCACTGACTTATATTCAATTTTTAACATATGGGCATAAAAATTATTTTGTTAAAAGTACATCCTACTTTATAAGATATGCTTAAGTATGCCAAATAATAAATTATATGAGTATATATGCAAATGTTCATAAAAAAATCAGTGAAGATGTTGTCAAACCCATGATTAGCACACTAGATGTTATTAAAATATGATTAAAAAGGTAAGAGGCATGCTAAAACAAGCATCATGAAAAGTCATACAACAAAAAGCTATCAAGGTAAGAGCACAATATTAGAAGTGCATACCAATTAAATATTTGAATATGATCAGATACCATATCATCAAAGCTTAAATGCAAAATGAGAAATAGATAATTAGGTCAATTTAAAGTTAATCTTCTTCCTAAATTGCTAAAGCAAAAACTGTAATGTCATCAGATGACACCAATCAAGTGTGTGTGTTTGAAATGATCAAGGCTTAATTATTTAACAATGAAGAATGAGAACAACAGCCCAGACTCAACATTTTCTGAATTTCACAGTTGGTTCTTAAAGTTCCCATTATTTGATGACACTCTGTCAGAGCTAAAATGTAACAAAAGAAAAAAAAGTATAATTTCCTCACATTTTATGGTTTTTATTACTATTGTTTTGGCAGCTTAAGGATACCAGCCATCTGCTTCCTCCGGAGAGGCTTAAGAGTGGTAACTGTGTGGTCCACTGTGAAAAACCATCCTGAACTGAAAGCAATGAAAAGCTCCCCCATCCCGGTAGTGCCAAAGATTAGGGAGCAAGGGAGACAGAGGGTGAGAGAGAGAAAGAGAACTTCAAGGTCAGGCGAAGGCAAAGCAAAGAAAAAAACAAAGAATATAGATGCCTCATTTTCTAGTATTTGACCAGTTACCAAGTTCATTCTTAAGTCTTATTGATTATCTTATTCCTTTAAAATAAAATCTCTATTTTATGAACCATAATAGTTTGTAAATCTCCTCTTACTTCTCCCTCACACATTTGAAAAAGTCATTAGAAACAGCTGTATAAATCTGACTTTTACTTAACTGTCTTCTGTTTCATGCAATTACAAAATAAGAGTATGCAATCTAATATTAGATATAAGTTTTCTTCCCGTTCTCTACCTGCAGAAACAATGAACCACCCAATCACATGTTCTGCCTTGAGTAAAAATCCAATAACATTTGTTAAGTAGGTGCTACATAACAGAACTTTTGCTAAATATCTCCAGATATTATCTTGTTTAATCTCAGCATGAGGTTAGGAGGAATTGGTTATACTGTGAGAAGTACACTTGAATATGGGGAATCTTTTGCTATAGGATATTAATTTAATAGTGGTATTCGACTGAATAAAAGGAAGAGAAGTGAGTGAGAAGATGGACTATAAGGCAATTTAGGAAGCTGGAACAATCATGCAATCATGAACTAAAGGCAGGAACTAAAACCTAAAATTGGAATGTGGGAAATTAAAAAAAAATAGGAAGGGCATATATGAGAAACCTAGAAGTAGAGCAATAGGGCTTGGCAACCAGGGGAAGTTGGGGAAGAACCACGAAATAAGCTGGGAGTCAGCCATTCCCATGGATCTAGTTTAGTGCAAAGCCAGACTGTCTAATATCAGTAGACAACTCGATAACTCAGAGTTGCTTAACAGTTTAAGAATCCCTATTATAAAATAGCTAGTATAATTTTAGTTGTGTTAACTATTTACCCTACTGACATCATTGCCCTCGCTCCTATCACTTGTTATCTTACTTCTTGAATAAAAAAATCAATGGGCACAAATTCTCTCCTGTTTGTCAAAGTTTCAGTAATGAAGGATTCTACATATTCTTAGAGGCAATGGTGAAGTGGGGGAAATCAGAGCAACTGCCAGCCCTAGGATGGACCCAAGTGTTTGATTTCCCATTCCCTCAATTTCAAACCATGCCAAAGGTTGGTGAAGGAGGAAGCCAGGCCAGGAGGGACCGAAAAAGAGGTCATATATACACTAGTGTAAGGGTCAGTTCAAACTCGGAGGCTACTCTCAACAAGTACCCTTAGCAGCCTCCAATTCCATGCAATTTCATCTGGCTCCCGGATAGCAGATTCTCCAGTACAAGTGTGCTTTCATTTTGACTGTTGACCTGGGGCATCCAGCTAGAACTGTAACTCTCAAATGAAACAACTGACAAGTTGATTCTCATACAATAGCTTCCTTTCTCCCCAAAGCTGGATTATCTCTACCGCTTCACATGTGTCCCTTCATCTCCTGTCTCAGAAAGTCTCCACCTCAAAGCTCAACCCTTCAACCTCTTGCCTTCTTTAAGTCTTGGCTCCTTCAATGACCCCCTTATTCATGAGAATCTTCAGTTCTTCCTGCCTTCAATCTTTCTTCTTTGTTGCTTCCATTTTCCCGGTCTCTAGAGACGTACTTTGGCCTCCTTTTATCTGAAAGAAAAAAGATGTTTATGTCATCCAACCTCCCCTTTAGCTCTCAGGACAGCACAGCCTATCATGATAGATAGTGTTTCTCACGCAATGCCTGCATGGCCTCTCTGTGTCCCCACACCTCTCATCACAGAGCTGCTTTCTTTCTCTTTTTAAGTCTAAAATTAGGGACACTGGGGTGGTTCAGTCAGGTAAGCTTCTGCCTTCATCTCAGGTCATGATCCCAGAGTCCTGGGACCGAGCCCCGAGTCGGGCTCCCTGCTCAGCGGGGAACCTGCTTCTCCCTCTGCCTCTCCCCCCACTCCTGGGCTCCCTCTCAAATAAATAAATAAAATCTTTAAAAAAAAAGACTAGATTGAATTCTGGACATCTATCAAAGGCCTGTTTCTTCTTTCCCAAAGTAGCACCTTCTGTTCTTCATTTCCCTATTTCCAGTCTATTCCAATCTTCTCCCATCTCCGAATATGGGTTCCTCTCCCCTCCTACACTGTTGGTTGGAATACAAGCTGGGGCAACCACTCTGGAAAACAGTATGGAGGTTCCTCAGAAAGTTGAAAATAGAGCTACCATACGATCCAGCAATTGCACTACTGGGTATTTACCCCAAAGATACAAATGTAGGGATCCGAAGGGGTGTGTGCACCCTGATGTTTATAGCAGCAATGTCCACAATAGCCAAACTGTGGAAAGAACCAAGATGTCCATCAACAGATGAATGGATAGTGAAGATGTGGTATATATACACAATGGAATATTATGCAGCCATCAAAAGGAATGAGATCTTGCCATTTGCAATGATGTGGATGGAACTGGAAGGTGTTATGCTGAGCGAAATAAGTCAGAGAAAGACGTGTCATATGACCTCACTGATATGAGGAATTCTTAATCTGAGGAAACAAACTGAGGGTTTCTGGAGTTGGGGTGGGGTGGGAGGGATGGGGTGGCTGGGTGATAGACATTGGGGAGGGTATGTACTATGGTGAGTGCTGTGAATTGTGCAAGACTGTTGAATCACAGATCTGTACCTCTGAAACAAATCATGCAATATATGTTAAGGGAAAAAAAAAGAAGAAAAAGATAGCAGGAGGGGAAGAATGAAGGGGGAGAAATCGGAGGGGGAGATGAACCATGAGAGATGATGGACTCTGAAAAACAAACTGAGGGTTCTAGAGGGGAGGGGGTGGGGGGACGGGTTAGCCTGGTGATGGGTATTAAAGAGGGCACGTTCTGCATGGAGCACTGGGTGTTATGCACAAACAATGAATCATGGAACACTACATCAAAAACTAATGATGTAATGTATGTGATTAACATAACAATAAAAAATTTAAAAAAAATGGGTTCCTCTCCAACACCATTTTCACACTCAACCCATCTCCCAGGCCTCTCTGCGCTTTCCTTGCAGCCCTCCATTATTAATCATTCCTATTTCCGTCCTTCCTCCATCATACTCATCTAAGCTATTCCACTGCAATGTACATCTAAGTATGCTAGAGAATTCTTAAATAATCTCGTGTGTAATATAGGAATGCTTCTTGGCCATTTGTCATCTTATTGTTATCTACTTACATGTATAAATACACAAGCTTGGAAGACTGTCACTGGAAAAGCATGGTACAGATAATTTCATTTCCCTTGGGACAATTTATACGTGTTATACCCGTGGCAATACACCAAATCACAAGGTGCTCATTCTATAGTCCTTTTGTTTTTTCTATAATGTCATAATAATTAGTAATATCTATATTACAGAGTATAGAAAGCCTCCCTTTCAATTGTCCAAATGATAAAAGGAAAGTTCTCATTGTATCTCATGATTACCAGTCAACTTAATCAGCTTTCTGTCTGCTTCTGGCCTGGCTTGCTCCTCTACCACCTTTGGCATGACCCAAAATTGAAAGAATGGGGAATAAAATTTGCAAGTTGGAAACTTCCTTAGGGAGACATGTAGTGCGGATTTTGAGAGCCTAATGGGGAAAGCATAATGAAAGAAAAGGATGCCTCAAAGAAAGCAAAAGCCATTGAAAATCAATTGTGTCTATTTTATAATTTTCCCAAAGACCCAAAGACGTAGCTCAGGGGCATTATTGTAAACACACTCCATAAAACAAAAGCTAGAGCGAAACTAAGTCTCTGAACTAAGGCACCAGTGATGGGCACAAGGCTTGCTCCTGGCTGCTCAGTGTCGTTCAGAATATACAAGAGAGGTGTGTCATCTTGGCCTATGTTCATTTCTCCCCAGCAGGTTTGTGACCTTGACCAAAACGAAGAGCATCTTGCAGTCACCTCACTTATCTAGTGCAACCTCACTGATGGGGTATTTTATATTTTATTTTGATATATTGATCATGATAGACTAACTTCTGTACAACCTAAAAAAAAATCTCAGTTTAATTAAATTAAACTCAGCTTTCATTTTTGTTCGTATCACAGTCAAAGGCTGGTTGGTGGGGAGGGGAATGGGGAAGACTGGTCTACCTAGAGAATTAGAAATTCAACTCTACACCTGTGGCCCCATACTCCTCTCTGACCAAGGAGTCCTCTTCATTTACCTACCAAATAAGAAAAGATGATCATTCTGGAGCTCTTTACAGTCAAACCCTCAAAGTGATGATATCAATCTGAACATGACATATTAGTGTGACACCAGCCTCATAGCCACACCCTACAAGAAGAAAGGCAGGAAAATGTAGTGTAGCTGTGTACTCACGAAAAAAAGGTCTTAAATATTGACAACTACAAACATGCTCTGATACATTATTAAACCATAATAAGATGTTGTTATAACCAAAAGAAAGTATGAACACTAATGTTAACATCATCAATGATTATTAGGGTTGTTTCTAGAATTGTGCTGACCACTCAGACCCTTTACAGGAACTGAAATTCATTAGGCTGTTTCTAACACCTCCATGCATGGTTAATTCCTCCTAAACCTTGAACTGCCCATGCATGTTCATAAACAGGTCATCATTACACATTCACAATGTGATATCAAAACATTACAGAGCTATAGCAGAAACAGAAAACTATAGACCCGTATCTCATATGAATATAGATAGAAAACCCTCAAAAATACTAGCAAATCTATTCCAGCAACACATAAAAAGAATTATGCATCATGACTAAGTGAGATTTATCCCAA
Organism: Callorhinus ursinus; assembly: GCF_003265705.2. Taxonomy (NCBI): domain Eukaryota; kingdom Metazoa; phylum Chordata; class Mammalia; order Carnivora; family Otariidae; genus Callorhinus; species Callorhinus ursinus. The sequence goes on along the minus strand of NW_027397085.1, from coordinate 12,747,845 downwards.
GAATCTAAGGGTGGTTTCACATCTGAAAATAAATTAATGTAATACACCACATCAATAGAATAAAGCAAAAAATATATATATATGCACATGATCATCTCAATTGATCGAGAGAAAGCATTTGGTAAAATCCAACACACTTCCATGATAAAAACACTCACCAATGTAGGAAATAAGGAAATTTCCTCAACCTGATAAAGTACAGCTATGAAAAATCCATAGTGAAAAACATACAAAATAGTAAAAGTCTGAGTGCTTTCCCAACATGACCAGGAAGAAGATAGGATATCTGGTCTCACCATTTTCTTGCAATCTTGTACTGGAGGTTCTAGCCAGGAAATTGGGCAAAAAAAAAAGAAAAGAAAAGAAATAAGGCATACAGACTGGGGGAAGAAAAGAAGTAAAACTATTCCTATTTACAGATGACACAATGTTATGTACAGAAAATCCTCAGACATTCCCCAATAGTGTATTAGAATAAACAAAACTGCAGAATAAAACATCAATATACAAATATCTACCATGTTCTATACAATGAACAATTTGAAAAGAAATAAAGAAAGCAATAAGCTTCCAGTTATGGAACAAATCAGTCATGGGAATGAAAGGTACAGCATAGTGAATACAGTCAATGGTATGGTAATAGCGTTGTATGGTGACAGATGGACGCTACACTTGCGGTGAGCATAGCATAACCTATACAGTCACTGAATCACTATGTTGTACACCCAAAACTAATGTAACACTGTTTATCAACTATACTTCAATTTAAAAAAGATATTTTAAAATTTTTTAAAAAGAAAGCAATATTTTATTTACAATACCATCAAAGAGAAGAAAATACCTAAGAATGAATTCAACAAAATGAATGCAGACTTGCACTCTGAAAGCTACAAAACGCTGTTAAAATAACTCAAAGCAGATTTAAATATGTGGAAAGACATTCCATGTTCATGAATCTGAAGATTTAATATTGTTAAGATTATGATATTCCTCATATTGATCTACATATAGATCCAATTCAATCCCTATTAAAAATCTCAGCTTTCTTTTTTTTTCTGAAATTGACAAGCAGATCTTAGAGTTCATATGGAAATGTAAGGGACACAATAATTGAGATGTTCTTGAAAAAAAGTTCTTATATTCTGATTTCAGAACTTATTACAAAGCTGTAGTAAACAAGACTGTTTGATACTGGCCATAAAGATATACATACAGATCAGTGTAATAGAATTCGGAGTCCAGAAATAATCCCTTACATTCCTGCACAACTGATCTTCATCAAGACTGCTAAAAATACTTCCATGAGCAAAAATAGTTGTTTCTTCAACAAATATATGGGAATTGCAAAAATCTGAAGTTGAGTACCATGTTTACACTATACACAAAAGTCAACTGAAAATGGATCAGCTACCTAAATGTAAAAGCTAAAAGTATACAACCCTTAAAAAATAGATACGAGTAAAACTTTGTGACCTTCTTAGATACAACACAAAAAGCATAAGCAACAAAAGAAAAAATAGATAAATTGGACTTCACCAAAATTAAAAACATTTTCGTTGCAAATGATAACATCAAGAAAGTGAAAAGACGATAGAATTGAAGAAAATAATATCCAAATCATCTTCTGATAAGAGTCTAGTATCCAGAATATAGAAAAAACTTCTACAAAAAGACCACCTGAGTTTAAAAGTCAGAAAAGAATTTGAATAGCTATTTCTGATAAGATATACAAATGGTCAATAAACACATGAAAAGATGCTCAATATCAATGGTTATTAGAGAAAGGCAAATAAAAACCACAATGAGATAGCACTGCAGATGAACTAGGATGGCTACCATCAAAAACACAGATAGTAACAAGCCCTGGCAAGGAGACATTGGAAGGGACCCTTTTACATAGTTGGTAAGAATGCAGAAAGGCAGAAAAGTGCAGCCACTTTGGAAAACATTTTGTAAGTTCCTTAAAATGTTAAACATATGGTTGGCCCATGACTCAGCAATTCTACTCCTAGCTTTATATCCAAGATTATGAAAACATTCCCATGCAGAAATTTGTACACAAATGTTCACAACAGCATTATCCATAATAGCCAAAAAGTGTAAACAACTCAAATGTTTATTAATGGATGAATGAATAAAATGTAGTAGATCTATAAGATTAAATATTATTCGGCAATATAAACAAATAAAGTATTGGTACCTAATACAACATGGATAACCTTTAAAACATTATGCTAGGTAAAATATGCCCTTTACAAAAGACTACATATTATATGAAATGTTCTTAATGGGCAAAGTCAGAGACAGAAAGTAGATTAGTGGTTGCCTGGAGCTCTGGGTTTGGTGGGAAATAAGGAGCACCTGTTAATGGATACCGCACTTATTTCGGGGGGGGGTAATAAAAATACTCTAAAATGGATTGCAGTGATGGCTGCCCAACTCTGTGAATGCACTACACCCCTTCAAATCGTATATTTTAGTGGGTTAATGAAAAGAATGTGAATTATATCTCAATAGACCTGTTTTCAAAATTAAACTAATATACAACATAACAAGATGCCAGTGGTAGAATAGTAGGACGTTACATTCGGGTAACTTGGCTTGCCAAGGCAGTTTTTTTTTTTTTCTCACTATGTAGAGTATATGCCAGAGTCTGGGGATTTTAGGACTATATGAGACTTAGAAAGACCCCATCCCCATTCAGGGCTCTCCATGACCTCCCCCTAAGAGGCTGAATACAAATACTTTCAACCTGAAGGAGTCTGCTGTCATGAACTGAGAAAATTCTAGAATTTGAGCACACAAATCCCTAAATCGTCAATTTCTTGGTATTTCCTGTTGGAAATATACCCTTTGTAGATTTCATAGTAAATTGTATCAGATTTAAGATTTATTTCTTCAAGTGCTCATTTTCACCAAGCCTCAACCTCACATCTCTGGTAACTTTTTCAAGGTGTCCGTTCAAATGCTACCTTGTCAGTCAGCCCTTCCTTGAACATCCTATGAAAAATAGGAACACTGGGGCGCCTGGGTGGCTTAGTCAGTTAAATGTCTGCCTTCAGCTCAGGTCATGATCCCGGGGTCCTGGGATCAAGCCCCCCATCGGGCTCCCTGATCAGCTGGAAGCCTGCTTTTCCCTCTCCCTCTGCTGCTCCCCCTGCTTGTGCGCTCTTTCTCTCTCTCCCTTTCTTTGTCAAATAAATAAATAAAATATTAAAAAAAATAGAAACACTCTTGCCCTCCATCTCAAGACTTGCTATGTATCATACTCTAGTTTATTTTTTCCCATAATACTGAGCACATCAGTGCATGTGTGTGTGAGTGTGTGTGTGTGTGTGTGTGTGTGTGTGTGGTTTTGTTAATTTTTTTCTTTCCTTCTTTGGAATGTAAACTCCTTAAGGCATGAGACTGTATCAGTTAGCCTTTTCAGCATGACAAATTACCTTCAGAATTTAGTGCCTTAAAATAACAACCATCTATTTTGTTCACAAGTCTGTGCTTTGACAATTTGGTAATAAATGAAGATGTTAGCTGTGCTCACTCTTGCATTTGCAGTCAGCTTCTGAGTCACTTGAGATCTGGCTCGTCCATGATGGCCTTAGCTAGGATGACTCTTGGTCTCCAGCAAGTGAGCCCAGGCTTGTTTATGTGGCGGTTGCGCAGGACTCTGAGGGAGCATGTGGATGAGTGCAAGGCCTCATGAGCTGCGTGGTCACTTCAATCTGGCCTGTTTTATTGGTCAAAGCAAATCACAAGCCAACCCAGATTCAAGTGGTGAGAAAGCCTCCAGACCTTTGTAGGAGAAGCTAAAAGTGAGACTGCAAAAATGTTCAGTAACTGTAGCATTTTTACAAATAATCTACCACAGACACTTCATCTGCTTTGTTCACTGCTGTATCCCAAGCACCTAGAACAGTGTCTGACCCACAGGTAGTCCTGAAATATTAGTTGAACGAAGGAATGAATCATCTGCCCACTATTCCTGAACCAGAGGCTGTCCCAGGAATTGCCTCTTTTCCATTACAAATCCTTACAATGCAACATCTGCTTGCAAGAAACCACATTGTTTGTGAATATTTGCAACTGGAGTTCTGTCTCTACTGTTCTGTTAAAGTTACAATCAGCTTCCACCATTTGCCTTCTCTTAGTTCTCATAACGTCAGCGCAATTGTTCCCGGAAACAGTGAAGCATACCAGATTTCAGAAAATGCTTCTCATCCAAGGACCATGGAGAAGTTTCGAAATACTTCCTCCCCCATCTCCACAGCTATCCAACCTGTAAGATAGGTGAGTCCTATGATCTACTCCTTCCTATCCCTGTTCCTCCTCCCAGCCAGCCTGTTTCCTCTTCTTTCTTCAAACTTGAATCCAGCTGACACACAACGGAACAACCAATTGCCAATGCAAGACATCTCCGTGAAATCCTGCCCTGGGGAACTTTCCAAAAGCTGGACAATTGTGCAGTGTTACAGATAGGCATCATAGAAATGACTGAATCAGTTACTGAAGTGTCTGGGGACCCAACTCATTTCCCCATCCCTGCCATTTCCACAAAGCACAGTGAGATGGAAAATAGAAATAAGTCACAGCATAGTCTAGCCTCCTGGATCTAGATTTTCTAGGAAAATCTGGCTTTAGGATCAAACAGGTCTGCCATGGTTCTTGATAACTGGACTTGAAGAGTAAAGTGGATTGCTCTGCTCTCCACTGGGTCAACTGGACAAACTCAATCTTCTAGGCTTCATGTATCCTTACCACACTGCCCATCATGGTCTGTTTGGGTTACCCTCCTTGAAAGACTGCTGTAGTACCTTGGAATTGTGGCCTCTCCAAAAAAACAACATATTCCACTAAAAGAAAAGAAAAATGCATCAACAATCAGGGTATTGATCCAAGCATTGTTCTCTGAAGATCATTCCTCACATGCTCTCCCAAATGACAAACTGTTCCATTGCTGTGACATGTATCAATCCCTTTCCCAGAAGGCCCCTGCCATCTGGGGCTGGAAATTCTCTTAGCAGAGAACAAAGCTTTTTTTATATTTACAGATCAAGTTAAAAAAAAAAAAAAAAGACCCAGAGGAGAAGTAACTCTTGACTTCCCCTTTTCTGTCGTTGCCCACATCTCCAAGGCGCAAAACCTCCTCTGCCTCTTCAACTCCCCCTCCTCACGTCCAGACACCAAGTCCTCCCAGTTCTTTCTTTGGTGTCTAACTCGTTTTCCATTCCTTGTGCTGACATCTCACAATCAGGTCTTCATTATTTCACCTGCGTCACTGAAATCAGCTCCATACAGAACACTTCTGTCTTCATTCTTAATGATCCACACCAACTAAAACTATAGTTCTAGATTTTAACCTGGAATTTCAATGATTCCACATATGATCTCTAGCACTTTCTTCTATACCTACCCGCTGCTATGTTAATCTCTTGCTTTGGCTAAAGTGGTCTAATTGGTGTTTCTGAAAGGATCTGCTACCCCAAATTTCAATAGTATATTGTGTGAAAATCACTTAGCAAAAATTTTAGCATTACATAAGTATGAATTATTCTGTCTTGTACCTACCCCTGAGCAATCTTTTGTCAACATTTAATAGTTTAATAATTCTCTTCCTATTCATATGCTGTGCTCCTACTCTGTCAAGACATTCTTCCTCTTATCTAGTTACCCCCAACTGCCATTTCTCTGACTTTATAGATTCATCTTTTCTCTCTCTTCCCAGGCCCTTCTGATACAACACATGGGAAGCCACGAACCTGCATCTTTTTCCAGGATCTCCACCTCCTCAACCAACCCAGGCTACCAGTATCCAGCAATGCCGTAACAAATTTCATCCCAGGCCCCCCCTTGACAAGAAGATGGGATCAGGTTGTCTTTGGCATCTCCTAAAGAATGTCTGCCTTTTCAAACCACTCCCTTCCACGTGCCCACAGCTCAGTCCTGGGTGCTTTATGCAGCTTTCCCCACCTACTCTTTCCTACCCACCCCCCAGCTCACAGCGATCTTTGTCTCCTGAATTCTTACAGGGCCAAACCCTTGTGACTTGCCCTGTTGAGATTATATTAATATTCTACCAATAGTATTCCTTTAGCCTTCGTAGCTTGTTCTTATATACCCCAATAGGTTGGAAACTCCTTCAAGGTGACAAAAGTATCTTATATGAATTTGTAGACCCATATGTCAACATTATTTAATGGAGCCTGACACGTGGTGGCTCCTAATTTGTTACCCAGGCTTGTTAGTCACACTGGAAGTGAATGATAACGATTTTCTTTCTCAGGTTGAGTGTTGATGGAGACTCAGGAAGGCCTGTAGAAAACAGAAAACCATTGTCCCCTTGGAGGAATAGATGCCAGAGCAGAGAACAAGGGCCAAGAAGGGAGATGCCCAGAATCTAAAAAACAAATGTTTCAAAGGCATCATTTTATTCAAGGTCAGGGACACATTAATGGAACAGTTTTCAGATGAGAAATTCTAGACAGCTTTTCTTCTCCCCATTCCCCCGTCTTTACTCTTCATTATTGCAAGAACATGTGTATACATGTAGTGAATGTACAAGGCTTCCTGCAGCTTCAGAGCGCTCTCTTGTGGGGCCAAAATATCCCTGACCTTTGTGTTCCCCGTGGGTTGTACCGGGGCTCAGCATGTCCTGCAGCCATCATTCTGATAGCAGAAAGCAGTGGAATTACCAAACATACCATGGGAAACAGGAGGCATTGCCGATGATTCTAACAGGGGGAAAGAGAGCATAAAAATTAATTTTAGCATAGTAATAGATCTTCCATTCAGAACCCCACTATCAAGTGAGACCCAGACAGAAAGGAAAATGCCTCTCCATTTTTAACTGAGTGACAAATGCCAAAACAATGCACTGCTTTAATTAAAACCAGGGGAGGCTATTTTCTTCTAGCTACAAGTTGTGGGAAGACAGAGGAGGGGCATCAGACTGTCCACTGCTTTAAAAACACAAGATGCGGTTGTGTTTCTTGTTGCTTTCACCAGAGGCTGCATTTCTCTTCTGCGTGTCCTCCACCCTGTCCATATTAATTAGACAGATGTCTAAGTCTTAACCGTAGGTGTCAGTCAGGGAAAATTCATGGTTTCCTGGCAAAACGATGAGATGTGACCTCTTTTCAGAGACAGGATTTTTTTTAAAAAGAAATCACTCATTTAGAATGAGTTTCATATCCCTGATCTATATAGCAGAATCTTCTCCTGATGACTGTATTTTTTAACTTCAATTTTTAACTAATACAAAAAAATACAAGTAGACAGTAATTCCGATTAAAATACAGATGCATGGGTTACTGATATCAGTTTATTGTAGCATTACCATTAATAAAGTCCTTTATTGTCACAGAGAAAAGTGAAGGCCAATTTTGATGCATATATATTTTGTCTTAATACAAAGACTAAAAGAAATAAAAAGCATCAGGGGCTGTTGACTGCTACGCACTTATTCCCCAAATTTCTCTATTGCCTTGGCAATTATGCTCCAATTGGATGCTCCTTCCTCATTTTGATGTAATTCCTCCAAAGTAGGAAGAATAAATGTCTAAAAACCATTGCCATACAGTTCTGTAAGAGATACAAATAAATGGAAGACTCAAGACTTTGAATGTAATACTTGCTGGCCAAGGTGTAATTTTGATAAATTTTGAACTTGAATTCTTTTACATATATAATTTGTTCTAAAATTAAGGAAGACACACAGAAAAGTGCATTTTCATACAGCTGTACTGAACTTATTGTGAGCAAAAAAAGAAACTGAATTTTCAAATGAATAATTTTTGGACCGAAGAAGTCTACCTTAGCCCCTTATCAGCATTACATATGCATAAACAAACCATCCAGTGAGTGTCCAGAGTTCTTATACTTTATCTTAACTGGATGTGATGCTTATTCTCAGTTTCAGTTAGAGAAAATGATACCAAATGGAGGCTTTGTTCTGTTGACAAACAAGAGAATGGCTTCAGTGATAGAGCTGTCTTTTCACCTAAATACAAGTGAACTTTCCATTGGCAACTTTTGCAACACTGTTCTCAAAACAGCCAGTGCAATCATTCAAAAGGTCCGGTTGAAGGGAGAAGGGAGTAAAAATCAATAACTTTGTGCAATTACTGGAAAACACAACCGTTAGTCATCAGAAAAGCAGAGGCTACATCTAACTAACTAACCTCTTGATCCCAGTCCTGTGGATGGAAATTTACATTCAAACGGAGCACCAAAATCACTTCCCTTCTGGGGGCAGTAAAGATTATAACTGTTTCTCAGCAGAAGTAGCAAGGTTGAAAGAGTAACTTTTGTGGGGGAGAAAGCTTGGAGTGCTCCACATATTCAAATGGCAAGAAACTGGTTTGCCCTAGACCTGTGGCTCACATCAGGCCAAGGAGCAAACCTAACCCTGTACAAGGTTCTCAGGGACTCCTCAGCGAGAGTACCCCTAACTAGTCTTTGGGGCCCCATTATTTAAGGTAACTGTGAAGTCCCAGACGGTACTAAACCTATCGGGGCCCATTTGATTGGAAACCTGGAATTCCTATTTGGAAAGCAAAATCCTGGTAACTGTGTGCTGGACGTCCTACAGATTAAATCTCGTGTAGTGTTAGGACGCGCTTAACAGAACTATTCTATCCGAAAGGACAGGGGGTAACTAGGAAGAAGGCGTCTACATCCTTTGGATGAAACTGCCCTTTCGGCTTTCACGAGCAGCGCCATCTGCAGGCCGGGCCGCGCGCACTGACATCTCCTGCCTCTTAAAGGCCCGACCCCCCCCCCCCCCTTTGGCTTCCCCGGTCCCGCTCCTCCCGCCGGACCTAGCTCCAGCGGCTTCCGCAGACCACCGCGGTTTAGACGTCCTTCTGCGCGGACCGCGGCGTAGGCGGAAGAATGGCTGCAGTTGGTTGAGTTCCTCGCGCGCGCGCCGCGCGCACACCAGACAGCCGCTGCCTGCGGAGGCGCGGGGCAGGTAGGCGGCTGGGCGGCCTAAGCACACGCACCTTGGCCGGCGGGCACAGCCCGCGGTAGGTAAGTGGCGACACCAGAACGTGCAGACGCGCCAGCAGCCTATACAAACAGAAGTCCGTTCTCCCTCCCACTGTCAGTTTCTTTGGTGAGTGCTGACGCCTTGCAAGGCAAGCACGGATAAAAATCGTTCCGCACTCCCTTCTCGCTCTCCCCCAGTGGCCCAGCCTTGCTTGTACTTACAAGTCCACTCTAAGAGACAGCTTCTGGCCACTTGTTTGGAGTCCAAGAGAACAGAGCTGGGGGCTGGGCGCGGAAGAGTTACTCTGCAAGTCTGCACAGGGAGGTGGGGATTACCAGGGACACCACAGTCAGTGGGAAAAACAGACCCTCCAGCTTTTCCCGACTAGCAAACCTATGCAGAGGGACTAGGGAGGGCATATAGAAAAGCTGGAAAGAAGGGATGAAACTGAAAAATAAAAGTGAGTTTCCAGGGGGAGGGCGGGAGAGAGTTGGGAATAGGGAATGAAGCAAACTCCTGAACGTTTAATACAAGTTCTAGCAATGGGGCGATCGGGTGGGAGCCGTTAAGTGGGCGCGGCAGCTGGGTGTACTGTTTTTCTGTGTAGATTTTTTGCCTTGAACGGCTGAGGCTTAAACTTCCGCCGCGAAGATTTGGGGTGCAGAAGAGGGACGAGGCAAGTGCAGGGTTCAGAACTGATTCTGAAGCCAAAGTCTGAGCCAAGGTCGCTTATCACAAACCGGGGAGTTTCCCAAGCCCTCCAGACCCTCCGCTGGGGCTCTTTGCACAAAGCGCACTCGTCCGTCCGAGGAGGGGATTGGGCGACGGGGGAGGAGGGACGAGGTCTGGAAGCGGGGGACCCCGAGCAGCCGAGAAAGTCAGAGGAAAAGTAGCGAGCTATCATAGGTGTTGATTCCAGAGGGCTGGAGGAGGCAGAGAGGATGGGGCCGGCCTACTCGCCGACTACTCCTCCACCATCATCCGCGGCAGAACTTGCACTTGATGATCTTCTTAAACGCGTTTTGGAAGTCTTTGTTGAAGTAGGCGTAAATGACAGGGTTGAGCAGAGAGTTGGAGTAGCCCAACCAGTTGATTATGGCGCCCAACAGGGTGGGCATGTGGCAGCTGCTCTCGCAGAAGGGCAGGACCAGGGCCACGATGAAGAAGGGCAGCCAGCAGAGGATGAAGGTGCCCATGATGATGCCCAGCGTCTTCACCGTTTTCCTCTCTCGGGCCAGGGCCATCTTGCGCTTGGCCTCCGCGTTGCGCTCATTCTTCTTCTCGAAGGAGGCGGGGGCGCAAGGGATTGCACCCGCCTCGCTGGGCAGCGGCAGGTGCTCTTTGGAGTTGCCCACCCGGTGCACTTCAATCACCTCCAGGGCGGCGCCCTCGTCACCCTGCCTCACCGCGCCGTTGGTGCACAGAGCACCCCCTGCCTTATTCTCCACACCCTGCCTCCATTCTCTGCTCCCCGGATCGCCGTTTACGCTCTTCTTGGGCTGCGGGGCTGGCGACACCCCAAAGCGGGTGTCCGCTCCCTTCTTCTCCACCTTCTTGACTGTTTTGCGGATGCGGAAGCGCGCAGCTCGGAAGATGCGTCCGTAGAGAACCAGCATGAGCAGCAGCGGGATGTAGAAAGCGCCAAAGGTGGAGTAGATAGTGTAGCCGTGGTCCTTGCTAATCGTGCACGCGTCGGGGTCCGAGCGGTCTTCGGGGGTGCGCCAACCCAGCATGGGCGGGATGGAGATAAGGAAGCCAATGAGCCAAGTGAGCGAGATGAGCGCAGCGGCGCGCCGGGGCGTCCTCTTGTTCACATAGTCGATGGGGTCGGTGATGGCCCAGTACCTGTCCAGTGCAATGGCGCACAGGTGCAAGATGGACGAGGTGCAGCACAGCACGTCGAGGGCAATGAATAGGTCACAGGTGACCTGCCCCAGTGTCCATTTGTTGAGCACCTGGTAGAGCGCAGCCATGGGCAGCACCAGCACCGACACCATGAGGTCGGTGACAGCCAGCGAGCCGATGAGATAGTTGGCCACATTCTGCAGGGAGCGCTCCAGGGCGATGGCGGCCACCACGCACGCATTGCCCAGCACCGCGCAGAAAATGAGCGTGCCCAGCAGCAGTGAGGTGATCACTTGGTAGCTGAAGGTCACGTCGGAGACGCCAGTAGCGTTGCCGCGTGTCCCGGGGGGACCCTCTGACAAGGTGGTGTTGTTGCCCTGTCCCGGGCTGAGCACATCCATGCCTGCGCGCCCGGCAGGGGGAGGGGGAGGGGAGAAAGTGCTGCGTTAGGATCCCCCTCGCCCCTCCCCCTGGGGTCTTCCACCCCTCTCTCCTGGGGAATTTCAGGTGGAGGGAATGCAGGGACTCAACGGGAAGTTCTTACTGCTCAGGCGAGGGCATCTCCGAGGAGCAGCTTCCAGGCGCTCCCTGGGCTCCCTTGGTCCAGCAGGCTCAGAGACTCCAGCTGGGAAAGGAGTTCGCCAGAGAACAGCTCCGGGACCTCTGGGCGTTGGAGAGGTGGCTGGAACGTCTGTTTCTCACTGTCCATTTTACTTTGCCGCTGCCCAACTGGCCGCCGGAGCCGGAGTCTCCCCACTAGCAAACAGTCTTCAATCTTAGAAGTATCTGGAACAGAGAAGCCTCGTCCTCTAGGGTCACTCTGTGACTCTCCTCTTCCTGCTTCTCTCCCTTTCTCTTTTCCACTCTCTCCTCCTGTCTCCCCTCTAGAAAGCCTTCTCCCCCTCTTTCTCCCTCTCCCTTCTCTTTCAGTCTCTTTCTTCCCCTTTATCCTTCCGTGTGTCGCTCCGACAGCTCTGAGAGTGTCCCTCCCTCCCACGCTAACCCTCCCCTCCTAACACTTCCCCAACCCTGAGTGTCTCTTTCCTCTGGGTCCCCGCCCACCTCTCCCTCTAGCTCAGCGTCTTTTCGTTCTAGCCCCTTTTGGTCGGCAGAGATTCAGAATTCACTTCCACCGGATCTGCCGCCGGTCAGACCAATATTAGAACATATAACTCCGCCTCTCACCCAGCCAAACTCGAGAGGAGAAAAAAATCCTAACTATCCATTGCTTCATATTTCTGTCAAATTATTGAGTAGAGTTAACAGCCACAGAGTGGCAATAGGAAATGAGAAGAGGAGCCACGTGGAGCCTGAACGGGGAGGTAGACAGTCCTGGGTTCGTCTGTAGATTATTGTTAATTGATGGAAAGAAGACAAAGTGTTTCTTAGCTTTTTAAAGAAGCCAGCCCGTTCATTATCTGACAGTCCAGTCTGACTCCCTTGGGGAGGATGTTGCCTGTGCCTTTATTTATTTTTTTAACCTTGGGTAATTAGGGGGGAAAGGAATTATAAAGGACGTGTCAACGGACAGGTAAACAGCTGCATCTCAAAGTGAAGGGAAAAAACTCAATTCGGTATGTATTCTACACACATGCTCATGCCTTTCCATTACCATTACCTTTTTAATTTCAATAAACATTGCCACGTTTCATAGCTTTGTGGAGAGTAAATGTAGGGAAGGGAATCTTTTGCCTGTATTCTGTAAATAAGGTTGGGCATTGTATATGGCCTTTTGCTTCTTCTTTACCTGAGCCTGCAAACCTCTAGGGGACCTTGGTGGAACCCCTGGTCGCTGGCCGGTAGTTTCTCTTAAGCGCCGATATCGGCTTCAGCACTTGGGACAGCTCTAGGCAATAAGGGCTTATATCGCCACCTTCCGGCAAATGCTTTGGAGAGCCCACCTAGAAATCCTTGGCTTGCAGAAATTAAGCAGGTACTGAGGCAATCCCATAACTTCATGGAAGAAAAACACGGCTATTAAAAGAAAAGTAATATTGAATTTTGTATTCTTCTTCTATTTTCTTAAAAAAATTTCTTTTATTGCCCTCTTTTGCTCTTAATCTTGTTTATCAGTCTATTCTATTCTCTAGCTCTTTTTAGAAAGCCCGCAGAACCAGCCGTTCAGAAGTTATATCTAGGAACGAGGTATTAAGAGACCTAGGCAAATATCTTCACTTGTGTTGTTTTTGTGCTGACAAAGGCTGCATTTTGGAACTCATACACTTACACACATTCACTAACGGGGGGAAAACAGATTTTGCAAAGGGGAATGACAACATAGAAAATAAATAGACTATTATGGGTTGGTTCTAAGCTGTTTCTTTTACCAAGAGAGGCACATTTAATCCCATTTGAACACAGGTAAAGAATGGGACTCCCAATCTACTAGGAAAAAAAAAACATATAACACATCAAAGTTCACTCGTAGATGCTGATTACATGACTGAAGCGAAGGAAAAGTGCAGAATGCAATCCTACAAGCAGATGTGACTAGGTATGACTCTAGTTAACATGCACAGATTCACCTCAGATAGCAATAGTCTTGATACTGTCTTCAAATTTGAGCTGAATTTTATGACTTTGAATTCTCCAAGACCAAACAAAAGAGCAATCACCAAAGTGTCAAAGAAAATCTAATTGGGCTGATGCATACAGTACAGGGCAATGTGTTTGGGGATGGATTGTTTTACAATGCAGTGCTGGGCACGGTTCCCACTCAATCATTTCAGCATGCCACAATAATGAACGTGACATTTATAATGATTCATGGCATTGAAAAGAAAGAGGTAAGTATACGTAGCAATACTGGCTACAGACTCTGAAATGTCTTTTTAAGATTTGTGAAGGTACTGATTCCCCTTTTAAAATATCCTCACAAAAATGGAACTAAATAGCTTTATTAAAGTATAGTTGCAGGCTCAGAAATTATAGTAGGAAAATAATTAAAATATGGATTCTCCAAAGATGAAATTTTGGAAATAGAGTTGATAACATAAAAGAAAAGTAAAATGAAGGAAATTTAAATTTTAAAAAGTAAATATATACATATCAAAGACATCCTTAAATAGGAATCCTGTCAAACTTAGTACATATATATATATGTCAGTAAATATGTCAGTCGGGAATATATATTCATTGATTGGATCCCATATGGTTTAATAACTGACAGATTTATTTTTTCCTTTTCAGGAAAGCTAAAATTATTTAAATCTGGAATTAATTATATTCATTAAGTCTGGTGTTTGCTATTCTGCTATAATAGTCTACAATGTAGCATTTTTATAAGTTGAAAAAAATCTCAAGTACTTCATGTCTTCCATAGGGATAATGTACATAATATTTCAAACATTTCATTTCTTTTTTTTTATAACAAGATTTTTAGGCACTCTTGTGAACACTAAGAAGAAAACAGAAATATGAAAAGGATATACAGCACTATGGTACCAGAACCTTTAAGTGACCAATAGTTAGGTTATATAACCTTTGTTGAACTAATACTACTGTGATAGATACTAAAAGCACAAAGATATTGCATTTCCTCATGTTCACACTTTGCCATTCTTCTAAATTTAATCCTTAAAGACACAGAATCCCAGATATGCCAGAAGAAAATGGTACAAACCAAAGATCTGGGTAGTTAGGCTCTTATTCTTCAAGGCCTCTGAAATTAGCCTGAAGAAAAGTTAGCCTTAAAGCAGATGTATTGATGACATCGCTTGAAAACAAAACTTGCAGTCATTCTGCTTTTATTTCTTGTTTGAACTTACTAGATGCAACTTGTCAGTTCTGGATCTGGAGTATGATACACCATCCATCATGTGAAATTTCTCTAAAATAGTTTATGAGAGATAAAGATTTTCAACATTTTCACAGGAAATTTGATACAAGCCCTGCATTTCAATGTAATTTTTTGACCAGGGACATAAGATAAAAAGATATTAAGCTGATAATATACTAAAAAAAGATATTTGCTGTAAAGTCTGAATGTGCTGTCATTACTGAAGGCTCAGTAGTGTTTGGGGCTTCTCAGTAATTGAAGTATATTTATCCATAATCCCCAAATCACGGCTGATTTTTCTACTAATGAGGAAATAACTTATATAGTCAAGAGTTGAAAATGTACTTAGGAGATTACAAAAGTGATTTTTAAAAGGTTCTATCAAAAAGTTTTAATTTTTTTTCAAGTGGAAGCTAGGAGAGTTTTTTTTAAAGTAAAAATACCATTCTGAATTTAATTTTCCCCAATCATCAAATAGTAAAGCAATAGGGCAATTATAGTTCTTCCAGAACTGTGGGTTTTTACTGGAATTCACTAGAAAAACAAAATAAACTTGCAAGAGAGGTGTTCGCTTAAATAATTTAGGATATGTGGTCCTCTGATTATCAGTGAGAAATAACTGGTCATCTATAAAAAAAAAAAAATGCAACCAAAATGCAAGAGAAAAAATTCTCCTGTAAAACTGAGCACACTTTTTTGTGTGTCAGTCCTCACCATGCCCCTTCCTCTGATGGTATCATACTTTCACTGCCATTTGTATGTCAGGCATTTCTGAGAGGCCCAGACTGCACTTCGTTTTCAGTACCAAAGCCCAAACAGTGGAGCCTCAGTCTCTGCTCCTGAGAATCATTTAAGATTGGCTTCGTTCATTTAACAAACATGCTAAAACCACAGCATATGGAGAGTGGAAAAAAACATAACATGTATTCACTAGGTGCGTGACCTTGGGCAAGTTGATTAACCCTCTTGCTTCCTGAGGAGTAAAATGAATGTGACTATAAACTTGAGAAGATTAAATGATATCAATAAATACCCAATAAAGGTGAAACAATAACAATAGTAATAGTGCTGCAAATATAAATATTAATTATCTCTCTACTGACAACTGCTGAGCATGCGGAGAAAGAGAATTAGATAGGCTTAGTGAAAGAGCAAGAATTTGAAAAAAAAGTCACCCTCTCAGGTGAGAATTTATTGGGAAAACAGTTCGCACATGGATGTGACCTTCTTCCTATTCCTTAAAGTGTTTGGTAAGCTTGCAATTCTTTGGGAAATTCCGAATACAAGATAAGTGAATGAAGATGTAAGCTCTGCATTCCAGAACTTGCTGACTTAAATCAGAAGTTATTGAAAGGGGAAAAAAATGTCAACAGAGTTCAATAATCACTTTTGAATTGGAGTCTGCCCTTTTTTCTGGGAGCTTAACCATTTGTTCAAAAGCATAAAATAATTAATTGAAATCCATAGCTCCAGTATAAGGTATAAAACTATGGTAAAAAAAAAAACATAAGTCAGTACTTTTGTTATAAGTAATTAAGAAATTATAGTGGTGGGTGTTAGTAAATGTACTTTCCTGAGCTCAGTTCTTCTACTCTGCTTTCTTTCTGACAATATTTTCAGAGCTCATTTCTGAAAGAATAAAAGCATAGTTGAGATGAGAAAAATGTTTGGAGTGTTAGCTCAATATTTCCCTGTTATTCTAAGGATAGTTGGAAATTAAATTCCATCTAATGATTATTTGAAACAAAATTTAATTACTGTATTAATCTAACAATAGTTGGAGGGAAATGCCTACATTTTTGTTAGCTTTGGCAAGTAACATTTTTGTTAAAAGCTAAAGCCAATATTCAATGCATTATTTTTATCTTCTTTAAAAACATGCTCCTTCTATAAAAGCAACAACTAATGCTCTATTGAAACAGTAATATGTTGGTTGATAATAGTGACTCGGGGCCACAGTTTTGGATTCAAATGACTACTCTGCCATTTATTAGACTTAAATTTTCCTTAATTTTTTTCATGTATTATGCATTAAGTAAGATATACCAAAAATATAAAGAATAATATAGTGTAAAGATTACTACAGTAAATATATATATATATATACATTAATATTTAAATGATTATACTTAAGAACAAGAATAGGATGATTCCATTGAAGTCCCTGTTTGCTCTTGAATTGTTAATCACTCTCATGAATGACTTCATACTTCTACATCATCTGTGTGTCACTAAGCAGTACAGAAATGATACCATTCTCTATACATTCTTTTGCAACTTTCTTTTTTTTGCTCAACATGATCTTTGTGAAATTCATCTGTATTGAAACAAGCACCTCTAGTTCATTTATTTTCGTTGTCGTGTAAATTTAGATTGTATGAATAATGCCACAAATTATTTATCCATTCTCTGTCTAGGTAGTCTTTAAGCCTTCTCCAAATATTTGCTTTTATAAACAGTACTTCAATGAGCATTCATGTGCATATCTTTTTTTCTATCTTAGAGTAAACTAGATTAACACTTTTCAAACAAATCATATGGGGACCTTGCTTAAATGCTGATTATGACACCTTAGGTCTGGGGTGGGGCCCAAGACTCTGCATTTCTACCAAGCTCCTGGGTGACACTGATCTCGCTGATTCACAGACTGTACTTAGGGTAGCAAGGATCTGAGCATCCAGAAGTGGAATTATTGGGTTCTATGCTACTTTAGTAGATTTAGCCTATTTTTCTCCAGCCTGGTTGTATAAAATTGCATAATCACTGTTGTGGGTTGAATTGTGTCACCCAAAAGGATTCAGTGTCTGTTAACATGAACTTTTTTGGAAATGGGGTCTTTTCAGATGTAATCAAGTTAAGGTGAGGTCATATACAATTACAGTGGGCCCTAATCAAAAGACTGATACTTTTATAAAATAAGGGAAATTTGGAGAAAGACACAAATAGAGGAGAACTCTATGAAGACACACAGGGAAAAACACCATGTGAAGACAGAGACAGAAATTGGGGTTACACTGCCAGGTAATGCTAAGGACAACAGGCAATCACCAGAAACAAACAAATCTCCTCATCAGAGAGTTTATACTGTGCCAACACTTTCATTTCAGATGGCTTGCATTTGGAATTGTGAAACAATACATTTCTGTTGATTTAAGTCACCCAATTGGTGGCACTTTATTATAGCAGCCCAAGGAAACTAATACAGCCACTAAAAATGTGTATGTTTTCATTGCCTCATCAAGATTGAGTGTTGTTTCATGTTTCCTTGCTGTGAATAATTGGATCATAGTTTTTCCTTACCTTTAAACTGGATTCTTTGTTGTCTTTCTTTAACTTACTGACATTTGAAGTCCAATATCTATTATGGGTATTAATTTTTTTGTCATTTGTATTATTGAAGATATTTTCTCCCAAACTTTGGCTCAGATTTTCACTTTTTAAAAGTGTCTTTTGATAAATTTACATTTTTCAATTTAATGTAAATGAGTATTTCTGGTTTTGTTCTGTGCATTTCGTGTTTTGCTTAAAAACTCTTTTTCTACCTTAAGTTCATAAAGAGTCAACAATTTTTTCTAATTTCATATTTAATTCATCAATTCACCTAGATTTGGCTTTTGAGTATATCATGTGAGGTAGGAATCTGCTTCAAATTTTACTCTAAGAGTTCACAATTACATAATACCATTTATTCAATGGTCAATCCTTTCTTTCCCTGTTTTATAGTCTCCTCCATCATACATCATGTTTTCCATACAGACGAGTGCACTGGGCTCTCTAGTCTCTTCAATTAGTCTGTTTGTCAATCTCTATTCTAAAAAATACGGTGTCTTAATTTTTTAAATAATTTTAATATCTTGTAATATCTGCTCTTTATTCTTCCTTAAAAGTTTTTTTGGCTAGAATTGGCTTTTTATTTTTACATATTAATTTTGAATCAACTTTTCCATCCCACCCGATATGTCTACACAAAATTGTTGTGGAATTTTCGAGGAATTTCAATAATTTGGAAAGAACAAACATCTTTATGATGTTGAATCTTACATGTTAATCTTCTTATCCATTTATTTAGCTCCCTTTTGCATTTCAGTAAAATTTTTAATTTTCTCAATTAATGGCATGAACAGCTTTTGTCAGATTTTTTCTGACCTAGGTACCTTATTTTGTTGTTACTGTGGTTGTGTTTGTATAGGTGGTAGCTAATATGAATGGTATATTTTTAAAAATATATTTTCAATTGTTGCAGGTATATAGAATGTGCTTAACTTTTTAAATTGGTTTACCTTTGGTGTGGTAAACTTTAAGCTATCTGTAGATTTTCTTTGCTTTTCTATGTTTACAACTAAATAATCTACAAACATTACAATGTGTCTTTCTGTTTAAGCTTTTTGCACTTAGCTTTTTGTCTCCTAATGCACTTTCTAGAACTGCAGTTTAATATTTCAGAAATGCAGTGATAGAGAGCATACTCATCTCATTCATGATACCAGAGACAGTATTTCTAATGCTACACCACATGGTATGTTTCTGAAAGCTATACCTAATCAGCTTGAACAGTTCTATTTTCAGTTTTAGTCCTAGACTTATGTCACTAATAGTTTGTTTTAGGTTTTATATCTAAAGCCACGAGTGAGATTTTTCTACAACTTTCCCTTCTTGTGCTGTCCAACTCTGACATATGGAGTATTCCCTCATTTTGTGCTTTTTGAAATAGTTTTTATAAGAATTCTGTTATCTGTTTGATAAAACTGTTTGGTAAAACTTGTCTATAAAAATATTTGGGCCTGATTTTTCTTTGTGAGTATGTGTAACTCCTGATGCAATCACCTTAAGGCTACAAGATAACTTTCTAATACTTCCAGAATCAATGTTAAGTTATAGTTTTCTTTAAAAAAACTTTATACAATGGAATATTACTCAGCCATCAAAAATAATGAAATCTTGCCTTTTGCAACCACGTGAATGGAACTAGAGGGTATTATGCTAAGTGAAATAAGTCAGAGAAAGACAAATACCATATGATTTCACTCATATGTGGAATTTAAGAAACAAAACAGATGAACATAGGGGAAGGGAAGGAAAAATAAAATAAGATTAAAACAAAGAAGGAGGCAAACCATAAGAGACTCTTAACTCTAGGAAACAAACTGAGAGTTGCTGGAGGGGAGCTGGGTGGGGGGATGGGGTAACTGGGTGATGGGCATTAAGGAGGGAACTTGATGTAATGAGCACTGGGTGTTATAAGCAACTGATGAATCACTAAGTTCTACCCCTAAAACTAGTAATACACAATATGTTAACTAACTTGGATTTAAATAAAATCTAAAATAAAATGTACAAACTTCCAGTTATAAAATAAATAAGTGGTAGAAATGTAATATCCAACACTATGACTATTAACACTGCTGTGTGATATGTTGGAAATTTAAGAGAGTAAATCCTGAGTTCTCATCACACACACAAAAAAAGTTTTTATTTTTACTAAGTTGTTTAAATCAATGAACTTCTCCCTATCTGCAGTAAATATCCTGTTTTCAAGCTTAATGTTATTTGTGTGAGACTTTTCCAATTTATTTTTGATCAATCTCAACAAATAGTATTTATTCTCTTTTACTGGTTTTATGAAAGATGCAACCTTTATCTTTGCTGATCCTCTTCATTGACTTTTTTATTTGCTTTATTTCTGCTTTTATCTTTATTATGTTTTGGCTTCTTCTTAGGGAATACTGTTATTTTTCTAACTGATAAGTTTTGCAATTAGCTCATTAAATATGAAATGTTTTTTAGCATAGGAATTTAGAAATATATATTTTCTTTGAAACTGCATTTTAGCTACATCTAACAAATTTTGACATAAGCTATTATCATTATTCAATTCTAGCTATTTTCTGTTTTCCATTATTATTTCAAAATTGGGCAATTTGGAAGCATTCTTTTAAATGCCAATTAAATGGGAGGAGCTTGGGAAGATGACAGAGTAGGAGGAACCTGAGCTCACCCCATCCCATGTTTAAAACTAGATGTCATCCACATCCAAGTCAATAAACCAGACAGTAATCTAAAGACTGGCAGAACAAACTCCACAACTAAATATAGAGGAGAAGCTGCATCTGAAAGGTTAGGAAGATCAGAAAGGCAGAGGGAGGCTGCCCACAGGAGAGAGGGAGATGCCCAATGGGGAGGGCAGAGAAAAAGGCCCTTGCACCAGGGCGCTCACACAAGGAAGACTAATCCCCATAACTGTTTGGCTTTTAAACGCAGAGGGGCTGAATTCTGTGAGTTTTTAAAACCAGTGGGACTTGAAGCCTGGAGCTTTAAAATTCAGCTGATTCAGCACTTCCTGAGCCGGGAGACTGAGTGATAGCGGGGACGCTGCCCTTAAAAAGACAGCAGTCTGCTCAGAGAAGCGACATAAAAATGGCATTTTACACAAAGCCCAGGGCAAACAGGACACAGATATGATTTTGGAGCATGTTGGGGGACTTCTTTGAAAATGGAGGAGCTAATAGGTGCCATTTTTCTGCTGCCCCCCAGCATGAGCACAGAGCCACCTGCAGGAGGCAGAGCTGCACAGACCCTTGAAGCCTTGATCCAGGGCTCAAGGCAAATTTTGTTAAAGCTGCTCCCACACCCCACCCAACTAACAGCTGCCACCATATGCCCTGCCCAGCTGAAGCGTAGCTCCCAGGCATGGGCCCCCAGCCACTGTTACACTCTATGCCCAGCCAGGCCAGCCATCATGGCATACCATGTCCAGCCTTGTGCTCTCAGCCATCCCAGCACATGGCCCCCAGTTGCCACAGCACTTCAGGGGACTCAGCATGGGACTAGTGGCTCAACAAAATTTTGCTAACACTGCCATGCCTCCCCATTCCCAAATTTCCCAGCAGGCATGCCCCCTTAGAGCTGGCTTGCCTGGGACCCACTAACACCGTAGAGAGCAACAACAGCCCACAAGAGGCAGAGAGTCAGTGCAAATGACTGAAAGGAAAAGTGACTTCAGACACAACAGCACTGAAAGGAAAAGTGACTTCAGACACAACATCAGGGCCGAAGCAGCACACATAGGATGCTCTCCTGAAGGGCCAGATTCTGCAGGGCATTCAAGGACCTCTTGTTCATAAAGTCACTACTTTCAAGAGCACAAGAAAGATATGGCTGACTTGACTAACATATGGAAATAGGCAGACAAAGTGAGAAACCAGAGAAATTTATCCAAATGAAAGAACAGGACAAAGACAAGGCCAGAGATCTAAGCCAAACAGATATAAGTAACATGCCTGATACAGAATTTAAAGCAATGATCATAAGGATACTCAGTGGACTTGAAAAAAGAAAGAAAAACATCGGTGAGACCCTGAACACAGAGATAAAGAATAACATAGCAGAGAGAAAGGGCTCAATAAATGAAATGAGAAATATGCTTGATACAATAAATAGCAAGATGGAAGAAGCAGAGGAACAAACTAGTGACCTTGAAGACAGAGTAATGGAAAATAGCTGAACAAAAGAGAGAAAGAAGAATTATACAAAATGAAGACTTAGGAAACTCAGTGACTCCATCAAACATAGCAACATTCATATTATACAAATCCCAGAAGAACAGAGAGAAAATAGGGTAGAAAATTTATTTGAAGAAATAATAGCTGAAAACTTCCCATATCTGGGGAAGGAAACAGATATCCAGATCTAGGAAGCACAAAGAACTCCCATCAAAATCAACAAAAGCAGGTCAACACCAAGACATAATTAAATTTGCAAAATATAGTGATAAAGAAAAAATCTTAAAAGCAGTTAGACAAAAGAAGTCATTAACTTATGAAAGAAAACCCATAAGGCTAGCAGGAGATTTTTCAGCACAAATTTTGCAAACAAGAAGGTAGCAGTATGATATATTCGAAGTGCTGAATGGAAAAATTCTGCAGCTACAAGTGCTCTACCCAGCAAGGCTATCATTCAGAATAGAAAGAAGAAATAAAGAGTTTCCCAGACAAACAAAATGGAAAGAGTTCGTGGTCACTAAACCAACCCTGCAAGAAATATTAAGGCAGACTTTTTGAGTGGAAAGGAAAGACCAAAAGTGACAGTATGAAGGTAGAAAACACAACGACACTAAAAATGAATATTTCTGTAAAAAAAAAATCAAGGAACTCACACACAAAGAAAGGATATAAAATATAATAGTATATACCTAAAACATTGGGAGGAGAGGAGAAAAGAATGGGTTCAAACTTAAACAACCATCAACTTAACATAGACTGTTACATGCAGAAGATATATACAAACCTAACAGTAACCATATATCAGAAACCACTAATAAATATGCAAAGAATAAAAACAGAGAAATCCAAATATATCACTAAAGAAAATCAGCAAAACATGAAAGAGAGAAAGACAAGAAAGGATCAGAGAAAATCTTCAGAAATAACCACAAAACAAGTAATAAAATGGCAATAAATACATATGTATCAATAATTACTTTGAATGTAAATAGACTAAATGCTCTAATCAAAACATATAGGATGACAGAATGGATAAAAAAACAAGACCCATCTATATACTGCCTACAAGAGACTCATTTTAGACCTAAAGATACCTGCAGATTGAAAGTGAGGGGATGGAGAAATATCTACCATGCAAATGGATGTCAAAAGAAAGCCAGAGTAGCAATTCTTTTATATCAGACAAAATAGAATTTAAAACAAAGACTGCAACAAGAGACAAAGAAGGACACTATATAATAATAAAGGGGACAATCCAACAAGAAGACATAACAATTGTAAATATGCACCCAACATAGGAGCACCCAAATACATAAAATTGTTAACAGCAAACATACAGGAACTGATTTATAATAATACAATAGTAGTAGTGGACTTTCACACCCCACTTACAGCAATGGATAGATCATCTAAACAGAAAATAAGGAAACAATGGCTTTGAATGACACATTAGACCAGATGGATTTAACAGATATATTCAGAACATTCCATCCTAAAGCAGCAAATGCACTTTCTTTTTTTTTTTTAAGATTTTATTTATTTTTTCACAGAGAGATCGAGAGAGAGCACAAGTAGGCAGAGAGGCAGGCAGAGGGAGAGGGAGAAGCAGGCTCTCTGCTGAGCAGGGAGCCCAATGCAGGACTCAATCCCAGGACCCTGGGATCATGACCTGAGCCGAAAGCAGCCATTTAACAGACTGAGCCACCCAGGTGCCCCAGAATACACTATCTTTTCAAGTGTACGTTGAACACTCTCCAAAACAGATCACGTGTCAGCCCATAAAACAAACATCAACAAACTGAAGAAGATCAAAATCATACCATGCATATTTTCTGACCAGAACACTATGAAACTAGAAGTTAACCATAAGAAAAAATCTGGAAAGACCACAAATACATGGAGGTTAAATAACATGCTACTAAACAATGAATGGGTCAATCAGGAAATAAAGAAGAAATAAAAAAGTACATGAAACCAATAAAAATGAAAACACAATGGTCTGAAACCTCTGGGACACAGCAAAAGCGGTTCTAAGAGGGAAGTTTATAGCAATATAGACTACCCCAAGAAGTAAGAAAATCTCAAATAATTTACCTAACCTGACATGTAAAGGAGCTAGAAAAAGAACAACAAACAAAACATAAAACCAGCAGAAGGAAGAAAATAATAAAATTGATAGCAATAATAAATGATATAGAAACTAAAAAACCAATAGCACAGATCAATGAAGCCAGGAGCTGTTTTTTTTTTAATCAATATGAATAAACTTCTGACCAGACTTATCAAGAAAAAAAGAGAAAGGACTCAAATTAATAAAATCACAAATGAAAGAGGAGAAATAATAACCAACACCACAGAAATATAAGAGGTTGTGAAAAATAATATGCCAACAAACTGGAAAATCTAGAAGAAATGGGTTATCAGAAACAAATGAACTACCAAAACTGAAACAGGAAGAAATAAAAAACTTGAACATGCTGATAACTAACAAAAAATTTAATCAGTAATCAAAAAAACTCCCAAAAAACAAAAGTCCAGGACTACATGTATTCACAGGAGGAAACCACCAAACATTTAAAGAATAGTTAATACCTAGTCTTCTCAAGCTATTCCAAAGAATAGAAAAGAAAAAAAAAACTGCCAAATTCATTCTAAAAGGCTACATTATCCTGATACCAAAACTGGATAAACAACACTGAAAAAGAGAACTACAGGCCAATACCGCTGATGAACATACACATAAAAATTTTCAAAAAATACTAGCAAACCAAATTCAACAATACATTTTTAAAAAATCATTCACCACAATTGAGTGGGATTTATTCCTGGGTTCCAAGGGTGGTTCCATATTTGCAAATCAATCAGTATGACACATCACATCAATACAAGAAAGGATAAGAACCATATGATCATTTCAATAGATGCAGAAAGGGCATTTGACAAAGTATAACATCCATTCATGATAAAAACCTCAACAAAGTAGGTTTAGAGGGAACATATCTCAACATCATATGGGCCATCTGTGAAAAACTCACAGCTAACATCATCCTTAATGGTGAAAAACTGAGAACTTTTACCCTAAGGTCAGGAATGAGACAAGGATGTCCACTCTCACCACTTTTATTCAATATACTACTAGAAGTCCTAACCACAGCAATCAGACAACAAAAAGAAATAAAAGGAATCCACATCAGTAACAAGGAAGTAAAACCTTCACTATTTGCAGATGACATGATGCTGTACCTAGAAAACCCAAAGATTTCACCAGATAAATGAATTCAGTAAGGTCACATGTACAAAATCAGCGTTCAGAAATCTGTTGCATTTCTATGCATCAATAATGAAGCAGCAGAAAGAGAAATTAAGGAATAAATCCCATTTATAATTATACCAAAACTAATAAGATACCTAGGAGCAAACCTAATCAAACCAATGAAAGACCTGTACTCTGAAAACTGATGAAAGAAATTGAAGACCACACAAAGAAATGGAAAGACATTCCATGCTCATGGATTGGAAAAAACAAATATTGTTAAAATGTCTATACTACCCAAAGCAATCTACAGATTTAATGTAATTCCTATCAAAATACCAATAGCATTTTTCACAGAACTAGAGCAAACAATCCTAACATTTGGATGGAACCACAAAAGACACTGAGTAGCCAAAGCAACCTTGAAAAAGAAAAGCAAAGCTGGAGGCATCACAATTCTGGGCTTCAAGTTAATTACAAAGCTGTAGTAATCAAAACAGTATGGTATTGGCACAAAAATAGACACACAGATCAAGGGAACAGAATAGAAAATCCATAAATAAACCCACAATTATATGGTCAATTAGTCTTCAATAAGCACAGAAAAATATCCAATGGGAAAAAGACAGTCTCTTCAACAAATGGTGTTGGGAAAGTGGACATCTACTATAAAAGAATCAAACTGGACCACTTTCTTACACCATATACAAAAATAAATGCAAAACAGATGAAAGACCTAAATGTGGGCCTGAAACCATAAAAATCCTAGAAAAGAACACAGGCAGTAACTTCTTTGACATCAGGCACAGCAACATCTTTCTAGATGTGTCTCCTGAGGCAAGGGAAATAAAAGCAAAAATAAACTATTGGGACTACATCAAAATAAAAAGCCTCAACACAGCGAAGGAAGCAATCAACAAAATTAAAAGGCAACCTACAGAATGGGAGAAGATATTTGCAAATAACATATATGATAAAGGCTTAGTATCAAAAATTTATAAAGAACTTATAAAACACAACACCCCAAAAAACAAATAATACAATTAAAAAATGTGCAGAAGACATGACCAGATATTTCTCCAAAGAAGACATCCATATGGCCAACAGACACATGAAAAGATGCTCATCATCACTTAACCATCAGGGAATTGCAAATTAAAACCACAATGAGACATCACCTCACATCTGTCAGAATGGCTAAACTCAACAACACAAGAAACATCAGGTGTTGGCGAGGATGTGGAGAAAAAAGGAATCCTTGTATACTGTTGATGGGAATGCAAACTGGTGCAGCCAATGTGGAAAACAATGAGTTTCGAGGTTCCTCAAAAAGTTAAGAAGAGAACTACCTTATGATCCAGCAATTGCACTACTGAGTATTTACCCAAAGAATACAAGAATACTAATTGAAAAGGATACATGCACCCCGATGTTTATAGTAGCATTATTTACAATAGCTGAGATATGGAAGGAGCCCAAGTGTCCATCAACTATGAAATGATAAAGAGGATGTGGTATATATATACAATGGACTATTACTCAGCCATAACAAACAATGAAATCTGGCCATTTGCAATGACATGGATGGAGCTAGAGAGTATAAGGCTAAGCAAAAAAGTCAATCAGAGA
This sequence comes from Callorhinus ursinus, assembly GCF_003265705.2. NCBI lineage: Eukaryota > Metazoa > Chordata > Mammalia > Carnivora > Otariidae > Callorhinus > Callorhinus ursinus. Next base: position 12,720,855 of record NW_027397085.1, on the reverse strand, counting down.
AAGACAAATACCATATGATTTCCCTCATATGTGGAATTTAAGAAACAAAACAAACAAGCAAAGGGAAAAAATAAGACACAGAGAGAGAGACAAATCAAGAAACAGACTATTAACTATATGGTTACCAGAGAGGGGAGGTTGGCGGGAGGGTGGGGGTGGTGAAACAGTGATAGAGATTAAGGAGGGCACTTTTGATGAGCACTGGGTGTTGTATGCATGTGCCGAATCACTATATCGTACAGCTGAAACATATAACACTGTATGTTAGCTATACTGGAATTAAAATTAAAACGTAATTAAAAATAATAAATAAATGGGGCACCTGGGTGGCTCAGTTGGTTAAGCATCTGACTCTTGATCTCAGCTCAGATCTTGATCTAAGGATGATGAGTTCAGGCCCCACATTAGGCTCTATGCTGAGCATGGAGCCTATTTAAAAAACTAATAAATAAGTAAGTAAATGAATAAATAAATGCCACTTAAATGAAGTCATTCTTACTTATCTTTTATTATTGTTTGTAACTTAATTTTATTGTCAGAGAATCTGAAGTAAAATACACTGATTCTTTTAAAATTTGAAATTGATTTTATTGCCTAGTATACAATTAATTATCGTAAGTATTGCATGTATAATTGAGAAAACATCTAGTCATGATGTGTGGCTCTATTCATATCTGTTCAATCAAGCATGTTAATTATATTTTTCAAAATTTCTGTATCCTTACAAATTTTTGTCTGCTTGATCTATCAACTTCCGATAAACGTTGAAGTTGCTAGAGCAAACAAAACTTAGTAAGAATATAGAATAGGATAGGATAACCTCTCTCAATGATGATATGTCAACTTCCCCTTGTAGTTGATTGCTTTATGTAGTTTCAGGACATAATAATAGGTACATACTTGGAGCAAGATGGCGGAGGAGTAGGAGACCTGGATTTCGTCTGGTCTCAGGAATTCAGCTGAATAGAGATCAAACCATTCTGAACACCTATGAACTCAACAGGAGATCGAAGATAAGAATAGTAACAACACTCTGAACAGAAAAGCGACCACTTTCTGGAAGGTAGGACGTGCGGAGAAGTGAATCCGAGGCGATATTCGGGAGGAGAGACGGCGGGGGAGGGGGCCTCCATCAGCCGCTTCTGGCAAGTGATAGAGCCGCGGAGCACAGAATCGGAACTTCTAGAAGTCGGCTCCGCTGAGGGACGTCGCTCCAGTGGCTAAGCGGGGGGTGGAACCCTCGCGGGACAGTGTGGTCTCAGGACCCTCGGGGTCACAGAAAGACCGGGGGTGCCTGAGTGCGGCAGAGCTCCCGGGTATCGGAGCGGGGAAGCCAGCTGCAGAGACAGAGTCGAGGCGCGGGCTCTCAGCTCGGGGTTGCCATAAACTGTGATCCGCGGCTCAGTCGGGCCACTGCTCCTGCAGCAGGGACCAAACAAGCGGCAGAGCTGGGGAGACTCCCCTTCCTCCCCCGGGAGGAGTGGTGCGGGAGCGCACCGCAGGGATCTGCTGGGTTTGGAGACTCCACA
>NW_027397085.1:12695420-12709326 GCF_003265705.2 Callorhinus ursinus | reverse complement strand
CTGGTGCAGCCCCTCTGGAAAACAGTATGGAGGTTCCTCAAACAGTTGAAAATTGAGCTACCATACGCTCCAGCAATTGCACCACTGGGTATTTACCCTAAAGATACAAATGTAGGGATCCGAAGGGGTACGTGCACCCCAATGTTTATAGCAGCAATGTCCACAATAGCCAAACTGTGGAAATAGCCAAGATGTCCATCGACAGATGAATGGATAGTGAAGATGTGGTATATATACACAATGGACTATGATGCAGCCATCAAAAGGAATGAGATCTTGCCATTTGCAACGACGTGGATGGAACTGGAGGGTGTTATGCTGAGTGAAATAAGTCAATCAGAGAAAGACATGTATCATATGACCTCACTGAATTGAGGAATTCTTAATCTCAGGAAACAAACGGAGTGTTGCTGGAGTGGTGGGGGGTGGGAGGGAGGGGGTGGCTGGGTGATAGACATTGGGGAGGGTATGTGCTATGGTGAGCGCTGTGAATTGTACAAGAATGATGAATCACAGATCTGTACTTCTGAAACAAATAATGCAATATATGTTAAGAAAAAAAAAGAAGAAGATAACAGGAGGGGAAGAATGAAGGGGAGTAAGTCGGAGGGGGAGAGGAACCATGAGAGACGATGGACTCTGAAAAACAAACTGAGGGTTCTAGAGAGGAGGGGGTGGGGGGATGGGTTAGACTGGTGATGGGTATTAAAGAGGGCACATTCTCCCTGGAGCACTGGGTGTTATGCACAAACCATGAATCATGGAACACTACATCAAAAACTAATGATGCAAGGTATGGTGATTAACATAACAATAAAAAAATTATTAAAAAAAATAATAGGTACATACTTGTTATAATTAGTATATCTTCCTGATGACTTAGTTTACCCCCTTTATTCTTTTTTTTTTATAATGTATTATTTATTTCAGAGGTACAGGTCTGTGATTCATCATTCTTACACAATTCACAGCACTCACCATAGCACATACCCTCCCCAGTGTCTATCACCCAGCCACCCCATCCCTCCCATCCCCCACCACTCTTTATTCTTAATACTGTTTGTTGCTTTAATTTCTATCTTGTCTGTATCAGTCCTTTTTTGTAAGTAATTGCCTGGTATATCTCATTCCATATATTAACATTCATCTTTTGTGTCTTCAAGTTTTATGTGAGTCCCTTGTAAAAGTACTATAGTTATTTTTTTTTCAAATCTGAAAATATTAGTGTTTTAGTGTACGAATTTAGTCTTAATTTTACTGTGACTGTTCCTATATCAGAAATTATCTTAGCCATGCGATATTATGGGTTTTTTTCATTCATCCTGTCTCTTCTGAATACTTCTTTTATACCCATTTCTCCTCCTTCCATTCTACTGGCTGAGTTCCAAAATTAGTTTTTTTCCTCATTGTACTAGAAATTCTATATTCTAGTCATGACCTTTCTTAACATTTTAACATGTATAAAAACTTAAACTGTAAAGAGTATTCATGTTTTTCACTACCTCAAACCATACAAGTACATTTAAATACTTTAATTCAGATCATCTCCATCCAAAGTATTGTTGTGAAGTAATTACCTGCATCATGATTTTGATTGTTACTCCCTTAATTAGACATGACTATTGTGCTATACAGTGTTTCCTTATGTTTGCCCATATGTTACCAATTTATTTGATCATCACTCTGTCTTGTATCTCACATATTTCTTCTGGGATTATTTTTCTTCAGCCTTAAAAATATCTTTTAGAAATTTCTTTTACAAAGGCCTGTTAGCAGTAAGCTCTCCCAGCTTTTTATTGACTTAAATGATTTTATTTCACCCTCATTTAACTAAGTACACAATTATAGGTTGACAGCTTTATGCTTCTCAGAACTGGAAGATATTATTGGAATATTCTGTGCTTAGCATTGTTGCTATTGATGAGAAATCTATTGTCAGTTGTCATTTGTGTACAAACAAACTTCCTTTTCTCTCTGGCTACATTAGGATCTCTGGTTTTTAGTTTTATTGTGTTCTGCAGGTTCACCTCAGTATGTGTAGCTGTGGATTTTTTTCCCCCAGTTTTCCTGGGATTTATATTGCTTCTTAAAACGGAGGATTCATAATTTCCATTAACTTTGGAAAATTATGATTCTTTCATTCACCATTACGTCAACAAAGATTGCCTTTCTCTTATTCATTCTATTCTTTTTCTGAGATACTAAATATACTAAGAGGAGAAACTTCTCTTTATCTTCCCTGTCTCTTAATTGCTCTGTCATATTTTTTATTTTTTCTCCTGTACTGCATTCTCGTTAATTTCTTCATGTCTATCTTCCAGTCTTTTAATTCTCTCTTCAGTGTGTTTAATTTGCCATTTAACCAATTATTTAAGTTTTCAATTTCAACTATATATTTTGCTTTTAGAAGTTTGGTTTTATTTTTCAAATGTATGGAGTTATTTTAATAGACATTTGTTTCTTGCTCAAATTTATCATTATATCATTGCTATTAACACTTTAAGCATGTTCATTTCATATTCTGTCTTGTATTATTACCATATCTATGTCCCTAATTCTCTTTCCTGCTAATTTTCACCCATCATAGCTTGGTTGCTATTGTGTTTGGTGATCTTATATTGTGAGTTTATATTTGGTCAGTCTCTGTGTATGGGAATCCTGAAAATCTTGGTTCAAGGGACATTCTTCCAGGAAGATTTGTTTTTCCTTTTGTTACATACCACAGTATACTACTAACTTGTGTGAGGGCATCATCTATGACTAGGTATCATCAGAGGTGTCTTTATCCCCATGTAGGATTCAAACCAGAGATGCTAATTGTTTTCACTGAAGCTCTTTGAGGGTTCTAGCTTTATGTCACTGTCTCCATTCCAAACACCCTCCCCCCTGCACCATCTTTTATATGCCTTAGAATTTGTTCTGGTTCACTGAAAAGACATTAAAACTTCAGGATTTATGTAGCTGTGATTAGCAGATGTCTCCAAGGTATGTGTAACTTCATTTCTGGCTTACTATACTGGCATTTGTTCTCATCCTTTTGAGGGCACTCAAGAATTTCCTTAATTTTTCAAGAGCTAAGCTCTTGTCCATGATTCCTTGGTATTTTGCAGTGGGAGAAAGTTTAGAATATAGAATCTTCAAGATTTACTAAAAGCAGAAGATAGGAAGCAGAAGATAGGAAAATGTCCACCTTATTAGGTTACATCAAGATTAAATAAGAAAAAAAAGAACTTAGCAGAGCTCCTTATATCATAAGTGTTTGATAAATGTTAGTTAAAAAAAATGGAGTTTTTAAAAAATTTTTCTATATGAGGCTTTCTTCATCTTTTCCATTTATGCAAAATATATTTATCCTCCAAAAAGAAATGTTCATTTATCTGCATAAATATGAAATAGAATTTTTGTCTTACATTTTAAAAGACAGGTATATATATTAACTTATTTAATGTAAAATATAGAGAATTTATACTAAATCACATTATTTGAGCTGATATTCAATGACTTAAAAATTCAACAGAAAAGAATTCTTTGAACTAAAATTAGTCAAAAATTGCTGTTAATGTTTTATTTTTATTTATTTTATTATTTTTTTAAGTAGTCTACATGCCCAACATGGAGATCAAGAGTCACGTGTTATACCGACTAAGCCAACCAGGTGCCCCCTGTTAATGTTTTATTAAAGGCAATTTCTTACTTGAAATTACCCAAGAACTAACATTTTGAAAATTTGTTTAGAGCTCATCATTAGCAGGTTAGCCATTTTTATAGTGAATAATATGTCTTCTAAAATTATTTTATTCTTAGTTTCCAATTACACCTTGAAAACTAAAAATAAGTAAATAGAATTCTTAGGTATGAGCTATGCCTTTCAATAATTTTTATTGTGAATGGAAATCATTTATCCCAGGTGCGTCTCTTAATGGGAAACAAAACAAAAACAAACAAGAGAATGATCCTCCTAAAATGCAAATGTTCAATATATCTGCTCCTGTCGTAGAGGAGATAAGCGTGCCATAGTATCTGGTTGTCACTAACCACAGTGTTGATGTAGTTTTAATGTCAAATGAAATAATATCTATCTTCTTCTATAAGAAATCAAAAATTGAAATTTGCCTCCAGACTGAGTATCTCTTGTTTTGGTTTATTTTTGGATTTCACAGCTTTTCCAAACTGTTTGGGAAACACAGCTGGGCTTATTAATATACTGAGGCATTCAATTTGAAGATGACTGTCATGCGCAGTTCTGGATCTGTTCCTCTGGACTTCATAGCCAACTGCTCTGTCTTCAGTAGAAAGAAGTGGAATCAAATGCCAGTATTTGGGATTAAATATTTTGGCTTCTAACTCATGACTTGCATAATGTAATAAAAATGGTAGCCGGGGGCGCCTGGGTGGCTCAGTTGGTTAAGCCACTGCCTTCGGCTCAGGTCATGATCCTGGAGTCCCGGGATCGAGTCCCGCATCGGGATCCCCCTTCTCTGTGGGGAGCCTGCTTCTCCCTCTGCCTCTGCCTGCCACTCCCCCTGCTTGTGCTCACTCTGTCTCTCTCTCTCTATGTCAAATAAATAAATAAAATAAAATAAAAAATGGTAGCCGGCATGATTGTCTCTTGTATGCCTGATACTATGCTAGGCCCTTCCCATGCACTGCTTCATTTAATCTTCCCAAGAGCCTAGGCCTGTTCAAGTTTTTAAATAGATAAAGGGAGGCCTGGAAAGGCCTTTTGCTTGTTTGTTTCTTAATGCTTGAGCATAATGAGGAAATAGAATTTGCTACCCTAGAAAACTACCTCCTACACACAGCTACCTGTTTAGTGACTGTTGTTGCTCATTCATTCAAGGCCACCACCTCCTAAGAAGGTGCTGCTCAGCATTAAGCAAGCAGAGGGAGAGGACAATACAGATCCCAGGTAAAAGTTCAGTCCTCCAGAAAACATGCCCTCAGAGCTGCCTGGCTTATTCTTAGTGATTAAGTTTTTAAAAAGTGGCCTCTAGGGGCGCCTGGGTGGCTCAGTCATTAAGCGTCTGCCTTCGGCTCAGGTCATGATCCCAAGGTCCTGGGATCAAGCCCCACATCGGGCTCCCTGCTCCGTGGTGAGCCTGCTTCTCCCTCTCCCACCTCCCCTGCTTCTGTTCCCTCTCTAGCTGTGTTTCTCTCTGTCAAATAAATCAATAAAACCTTAAAAAAAAGGGGGGCTCTGGTTCCCCTTGGAGGACCCTGACTAGTACCTGGATTATCTGTTTGATAACTTCCTCAGCATCTCCTTTTTGACTTTCTATCAGTGGATATAAAATGGTAAGAGACTGAAAACTCTTCCAACCCAAACTTAATCAATTTGCAGAAAATGAAACTGAAGGTACTCATAGTTAAGTGATCTGCCCTACATCATATAATGGATGCCTTATATTGGCCTGACTGCATCAGTTAGAAGACCCCCAACATTAATATACAGGTTTTGACTAAACTACTGCCCAACTCCAGTTGAAAATACTTTCCAAAGAACTTGAAACAGACCAAGAAGCTGAAGTTTGTGTTCAATGATCTTTTCCTTCCTTCCCTCTTTTCTTCCTTCCCCCCTTCCTTCCTTCTTCTCTTCATTCATTTATACAAGCACTTATTGTCTGTCTACTCTGAGCCAGGCAGTAGGCCATCCACTAAGTAGCCATCCACTAAGACTATAAGGATAGAAAGACAGAGTCCCTGCCTTAACTCAGTGAAGCATGCTCCCCAGCCACATTAGGGGAAGCCTGGTCAGGAGGGGGGAATATCCTGGCCCAGTCATTCACTTTTTCCATCAATCTGCTATATTTATTGAGTATTTAGTTTTCTTTCCCCTAGGCTTTTGTTACACACTGATGAACAAGGTATACAAGTATGCACTCAAGAACCTTATATTGAAACTAGTAGAAACAAAGCACAACAGGCAGATAGATAGGTAGATAGATAAATAGATAGATGTAATTTCAGGTGCTGATAATGCTATGAGGAAGATAAAATTGAGTAATATGGTGGAATGGCTGGAGGGTCTTACCCTTGTGGGATTGGTGAGGTGAGGCTTCCTTCAGGAGGTGACATTTAAATTGACACCCAAACAATGTAAAGGAGACAGCCATTCCAAGATCTCATTGGTGGCATGTTACAATAATGTATTGATCATCTCAGCCTTTGGCCAGAGCCTGGGACAGCAAAACCCTTGAGTAGTGGCCTCTACTGGTCTATAGCTTTCTCTCTTTACTCCAGCGTGTTGTGCAAATGTTACCATTTTCTGTGTGTCCCATGATAGGAAAAGCTTCAGGCAGCACTATGATCATTGAAGGGAAAACCCAAGCAGAAGGAAAGCAAATGAGACTGAGCTTGGTATGTTGGGGAAATGAAAGCGGAGAGAGCACAAAAGGGAAAGTGACAAGGAATGAGGTCAGCGAGCGGGCAGGAGCCAGATTGCATAGTCCCTCGTACTTTTGGTATATGTGGGTGAAAGGTGGATGGATGTTGACTTTATATTTGTTTACTTCCAAGAAGAAATAGATACAGTAATATGTTAAAGCATATACTAATTAAGTTAATCCAAATACAGATTAAAAACAAATAAAAATAATGCAAAGAGTGGAGAAGAATTTTTTATCTGGATTCTGGTGTGAATTTCTATAATTGAGCACTAAAATTAACAATGAGTTTCCTAGTAGCCAAAATCTAAAATAAAATATCATGAACCATATAATTTTCTTTGTCTAGTTAAAGGAAAAATGAAATTGCATTAGGAGATAAAGGCGTGATACTCAAAATGGAAGAAATTTGTTGCAATGGTTATTACCAAATAATTTAGTCAGTTACATATTCCTTACCGTGCTGCCTAAGTTCAGAAATAATTTTCAAAGGTCACTTCAGGAAAGTTATTTTTCATCAGAAATTGACATATATCTGTTTCTCTATCTCCATGTACATTGTTTTCTGGTGATGATCCTGAGTCAGTTTGAATATACTTGCTTCTAGGCCTCCCCCTATGTCCATGCCACAACATCCTCACTTACAGTTCCTTCAACCTGGCATATTCATCCTCATCTTTTCCACTAAAAACATCTGTAGCCCCAACACAAAACAATGCCCAAGCAGAAGCCATTGGGTAAATGCACAGTAGTTATCTAGTTTACTTAGAAGATCACAAGGTAGATTTTAAGATAGACAGATATTGGGGCACCTGGGTGGCTCAGTTGGCTAAGCATCTGCCCTCAGCTCAGGCCATGATCCGGAAGTACTGGGATCAAGCCCCACATCGGGCTCCCTGCTCAGCGGGGAGTCTGCTTCTCCCTCTGCCCCTCCCTCTGCTTGTGTGTGCACACGTGCTGTCTCTCTAATAAATAAATGAAATCTTTAAAAAAATAAAATAAAATAGACAACTACCCTAAACCAACTGAATCAGAATTTCTAGAGAGGAGGGCTTGGGTATTGGTATTTTTTAAGCTCTCCAGGTGATTCTAGTGAGTAAGTTGGCGTTAAGAATTGCTGAGCTAGCATAGAGCTTCCTTCTACTGATAGTAGGCTCTAAATAGAATGCAGACTTTCACCTTTGCTGCTTTCTTCTGATGGGTTTCCCTCCTGAGAGAGGGGAAGAAAAAAATAACGAACTAACTACAACAGAATGTGCCACAACAAGAAAGTTTTGGTCATCTACCATGGAAAGTAAATGAATCATTACCTCCTTAACCTTGTATTTAATGAGAAAAATGGCATAGCAAATCTGTTTTGGTTCTGGCTTGGCTCAAAAGCTGTCCAGAAATAGCCATTTCAGTGAGTCCTTCTCACCTTCTCACTGAGAAAAGAGGAGAGAATATTTTAGAAAGATTGTAGATGAGAACAAATTAAAATGGCTCTCAAACCCGGATGTGCATAAAAGCACTTGAAGATCTTGTGGAAAATGGCCGATGCCCAGTCCCCACCCACCAGTGACCCTATGGGAGGAGCTCCGGGATTGGTCCCCGGCAGGGATCTGTATGTTTAACAAGGCCTCGGCCTTCCTCATGCCAATGGTGTACAGGCCAATGGGAAATAGGAGTTTACAAAAAACTCCTTTTTGATAACTTATAAATGCTTCTTGTTGTTTCTCAACAAACCCCAGAGCCCTTTGACCACTTTTGAGAGGAAAGAGAAAATGAAGAAAATCTAAGTTTGGAGGCAAATTTCAAGGCCCACAGCAGAGTAAAAGGACAGTAGAGAGGAAGAAGCTCAGGCCGCGACAGGAGACAGCTGGGGAGCTGGGGGCTCCAGTGGAAAATCATTCAGGTGAGGAGGCCCATCTGGGTCGACTAGAGAAACTTGCTGTCAATTAGAACCGATTCTCGGTGGTGGGCAGGCTGGCGAATAGTGTCCAGCTGCTCTCCTGGAAGACAGATATAATAATCCTGCCCTTCTTAGATGCAAACTCCTCTAATCACACTGTGAAAAATGTACTCACTTTGGTCTGCTATTGTTGGCCCAAGGCTAATTCGGTCATATCCTGGGGCTTCAATTCTGGCATCCCTTTCAGAAACAAACTCCTTCAAGTTTAGGAAAGGTGAGCCTCAGAAGTTTACTTAGAAAGACACACTGGCCTCTCAGTGAGGCAGAGAAAGAAAGGTGGGGGAGCACCCAGAAGCCCAACTTATACAGTAGAGCCCTTAAATAGATTGTAGATTCCCAGCATCCATTCTCTCCACTGGAATCAGCAAAACATAACAGAATACAAAATGTAATAAATCCTAGCAGTGCCACATACAAAACTCTGTTTCATTCACTACCTCATTTGTTTATCCATCCTTTATTGTTTCATTCCAAAAATATATTTAAACCCTAGAATGTGCGTTAGCTTAGTTCCCTTGTAAACAGATTCGGAGACGAAAAATTGGTTACAAGGAGTGTCTTTGGAGGTGATACCAAGGAACAGAAGTGAGGATGTGTCACGAGAGGGAAAAGGAAAGAAGAAAAGCCAATAGATTTAATAAGAGTACTTGTGGAGGACAGTGGGAACTCAGTTCTTCTGGAGATCTCTGAGAAGTATCAGACTTTTTCATCCTAAAGGGATGAAGCAATTATCTGTGAGGGTTCTAGTGCTCCATGGCGGCAAATTTAACTGTGGTTGTCAAGTTCTGCTCTGCTAAACTCCACATACCTGGAGGAGAAGAAAGCCCCACCCTCCACTGCCTTCCAGCGTCCAGAGTCAAGGAGGAATCCAGGGCTGAGAGCGAGGTGAGAAGCTGCCAGTTTGTGAGCCGACTAATGTGAGTCTGCTCTTTGGTGAGTTATCAACACAGACTACACCAGCTGGAGTTGTCCCAAAAAGTAATCTTTTATTTGCAGCAAATACAGAGATCACAGGGAATAATTTCCAAAGCCATGAGCCCCTGAACGGGTGTAAATGGGTTCTTTTTTTTTAGGGTTTAGGATGAAATCAGAAAGGGGTGTTTTGTCATTGGATGGAAAAGCAGGCATGAGGTTGCATGGGTGTACTTAGAAAACTGCCAATTTAAGCATCGTATATTATGTTAATGAAACTGGTGCTCCTCCTAGGGGGAGACTTTAACATTATAATGAAGCAAAGGTAAAGGTCAGTACTTCTTGGCTCATCTGCATAGGTGTTGACTTGGTGGCTGAGCTCAAGCTGCTTTAGGCTGACTCTATCCTGATCTGCCAGTAGGTAGTCAAAGACCATTCAGCCTAAGGAACACAGGGCCATGCTGGTTGTAGGTTAGAACCGCATCAGTTGACCTTGAGCCCAGGCTTCTGTAGAGGCAGCTAGTGTATTTGTTAGTTGGGTCTGAAAAGAAACAATAGCTAATTAGGGACAAAAGATGCTTTAAATTTTCTGCTAGTTTTAATCTCATTAACCCTATGGGGTGTGGTTTCAAGCTGAATTAGGTTGAGATTTGCATGGAAGCTAAACTCGAACAGGAGTCCTAGAGGATGTTCGTTGGAACTTGGTATGTGTCAACTGCAATATGTCAGGCTCTGCTAAGCTACAAAGATAAGTAGATCATATTCGCAGACCTCTAAGAGTTCTTAGTCTTTAAGGAAGAGAAACATAAAGTACCATTTACTATGAAAACTGTTAGAGTAATGATGTGCGAAAAGCTTTGCCAGGAATAGGAGAGGAAGAAATTAGTTGGTAGAAGGGAGATTTGTAGAAAGGAAAGAAGAGACAGAGAAAGGAGGATTGGGAGGGCTTCACATAAATGTACGCAGAAACTTGAAGGATGAATCTTCAATGTGAGCAAAGAACAATAAGATAAATGCGGGTCCATTGATAAGAACAAGGGCCATTGTGGAAATGGTGTTGAGTCAAGTGTGACTGAGAGCAGCGTTTACGAGCAATAAGCAGAGATGAAGGTAAACATCTTTTTTCCTGAAGGCAGTGGGAAGGCCATGAACATTTAAGCAGGAACGTGACTCAAGCAAGTTGTTTCCATACTTAGCAAGCTTTCAGAAAAGGTCACAACTGTAACTCGTGGAGATTTGTTCGTTCATCAAACATTTATGAGGTACACGTTAAGCACCAAGGACCACCGCAGGTGCTGAGCACACGGGGCGAATGAGAAGTGGTCTTTGTCCCCAAGTGGTTCAGTGCCTAGTGAGGGAAGAGAGAGAAACTTTATGATATTTTGTGGTCCATGCAACTGTGAGTCTCAGTGCAGGAGCACTTTGGGAGAACATGAGAAGGTCCCCTATCCATCTTTTTGGGGTTCCTGAAAACTTCCTAGACAATTAGTAGTGTTCATTTTTTTTCCTTGCTTGGGCACTGTCCCACAATCACTATCCACATGATCTTTCTTTTTCTCTTTTTCTCTTTCTCTCTCTCTCTCACTCTTTCTCTCTCTCTTCCTCTTTCTCTCTTTGTTAAAAGTGACTTCCTGGAAGTCAGATTCAGTGTTAATGATTTGAAACATCTGTTCTAACCTCCACCTCTGGACAGATACAAATCCAAAACAACCACAGGAATTACAGATCTGTCTGTTTCTAATGATGATAACAATAACTAACATATAGTAAATACCATGTACCAAATACTGTTCTAAGGGATTTACACATAATAATTATTTTTCTACTTTTGACACCTTTATGAGGTTATATTTTCCCATTTTGAAGAGGGGGAAAGTGAAGCCCTAAGTTATGTAACTTACCAGGGCACATATCTAATAAGCAGTGAACAAGGACCAGAGACCCAAGAGGTCTGGCTCCAGAAGCTGTCCTGCTCCCTCTCAGCTTTCCCTCCATGGTTAATCCCTTTGTTAGTGTATCTCTACACTCTAGAAGGCACACCTACTTCACTGCAACTTCTGCATTCAAAATACCCCTTCATTTTCTTTCTTTTCCTAGAGCTAAACCCACTTCCCTTGATGCTCTCCCACAGGAAGAAATTTCCATCCATCTGGTTAACTTATTCTCAAGAACCCAGTCATAATTATACTTTTAGCAGTCTGTGTAGCAATTTTCTACCTCTATTCACCCAATCACTACCCCTTGATCCAAACAACTTGATAATTTTCAGTTGTGGTCTATATTTTACCAACCTCCAATAATGCTTTTCTCCCAAGGCAGCAACCTTCCAGACTTGAGCGGTATTTTGAACACAGCATAATCACCAAGTCATGGTCTTTAACTGAAATGAAATGGCCAGGCATCAGGCATCATTCCATTTCTCTTTCACTGTCATTTGGTTGTTACAGCTAACTCGTCACAGCTAGGGACAGTATCAAATTGCTCTCCAATTTTCTGCTTTACCTTTATGTCCCTGCTCTCCTTGCCTCCAACTGACATTTTTATTTTGTACTTACATAAGAGAGTTATTAAAGATTTTCCAACATTTGGAAAGTTGCAGGGCTAACTGGAATTTACCTCTGCTTGAAGAAAAATCCGTCAATAGCTTTGACAAAAGTACATTGTATTGCAAAACTCTGCATATGGAGGGCTAAGGAAAAAAAAAAAGGATTCTTTTCCTCTTGATAGTAGCAATCATCATGAACATTCACTGCTGCTTATTACATGCCAGGCACTGCCAAGGGCTTTTCATGCATTACTTTATTTTTTAAAGATGAGGATACTGAGGCTCAGAAATATCAAGGACCATGTCTGCCACCACAACTGTAGTTGCTCCAGAATCTATGCCTTAATCGGACTCAGGGAAAGATCCTGCTCTTCTTCCTCCATTCGTGGGCCATTAATTATTCTACTTCAGTATGTAATGAATATGAGAAAATACCTTGGAAAAAAAAAAGATAACCATTTCCACAAGTTTTCTTTTAATTTTTTTATTGTTATGTTAATCACCATATATTACATTATTAGTTTTTGATGTAGTGTTCCATGATTCATTGTTTGTTCATAACACCCAGTGCTCCATGCAGAATGTGCCCTCTTTAATACCCACCACCAGGCTAACCCATCCCCCTACCCTCCTCCCCTCTAGAACCCTCAGTTTGTTTTTCAGAGACCATCGTCTCTCATGGTTCGTCTCCCCCTCTGACTTACTCCCCTTCATTCTTCCTCTCCTGTTATCTTCTTCTTTTTCTTTTTTCTTACAATATGTTGCGTTATTTGTTTCAGAAGTACAGATCTGTGATTCAACAGTCTTGCACAGTTCACAGCGCTCACCGTAGCACATACCCTCCCCAATGTCTATCACCCAGCCATCCCATCCCTCCCACCCCCAACCACTCCAGTAACACTCAGTTTGTTTCCTGAGATTAAGAATTCCTCATATCAGTGAGGTCATATGATACATGTCTTTCTCTGATGGACTTATTTCACTCAGCATAACACCCTCCAGTTCCATTCACGTCGTTGCAAATGGCAAGATCTCATTCCTTTTGATGGCTGCATAATATTCCATTGTGTATATATACCACCTCTTCTTTATCCATTCATCTGTCGATGGACATCTTGCCTCTTTCCACAGTTTGGCTATTGTGGACATTGCTGCTATAAACATTGGGGTGCACGTACCCCTTCGGGTCCCTACATTTGTATCTTTGGGGTAAATACCCAGTAGTGCAATTGTTGGATCGAATGGTATCTCTAATTTCAACTGTTTGAGGAACCTCCATACTGTTTTCCAGAGTGGTTGCACCAGCTTGCATTCCCACCAACAGTGTAGGAGGGTTCCCCTTTCTCCACATCCCCACCAACATCTGTCGTTCCCTGACTTCTTAATTTTAGCCATTCTGACGGGTGTGAGGTGGTATCTCATTGAGGTTTTGATTTGGATTTCCCTGATGCCGAGCGATGTTGAGCACTTTTTCATGTGCCTGTTGGCCATTTGGATGTCTTCTTTGGAAAAATGTCTGTTCATGTCTTCTGCCCATTTCTTGATTGGATTATTTGTTCTTTGGGTGTTGAGTTGGATAAGTTCTTTATAGATTTTGGATACTAGCCCTTTATCTGATAAGTCATTTGCAAATATTTTCTCCCATTCTGTCGGTTGTCTTTTGGTTTTGTGGACTGTTTCTTTTGCTGTGCAAAAGCTTTTTATCTTGATGAAATCCCAATAGTTCATTTTTGCCCTGGCTTCCCATGACTTTGGCGATGTGTCTAGGAAGAAGTTGCTGCGGCTGAGGTCGAAGAGGTTGCTGCCTGTGTTCTCCTTTAGGATTTTGATGGACTCCTGTCTCACGTTTAGGTCATTCAACCATTTGCAGTCTATTTTTGTGTGTGGTGTAAGGAAATGGTCCAGTTTCATTCTTCTGCATGTGGCTGTCCAATTTTCCCAACACCATTTCTTGAAGAGACTGTCTTTTTTCCATTGGACATTCTTTCCTGCTTTGTCAAAGATAAGTTGACCATAGAGTTGAGGGTCGATTTCTGGGCTCTGAATTCTGTTCCATTGACCTATGTGTCTGTTTTTGTGCCAGTACCATACTGTCTTGATGATGACAGCTTTGTA